>NW_027498048.1:0-171051 GCF_021521415.1 Bidens hawaiensis
GGACGAATTCGCATCATAGCACGAGGACGCAATTGAGATAACTGGATTCCATAGGCAGTTAACACCTTCTGAAGGAATCTCGTTATGGGTAAACGGAAGTTCCCATGAACAAAATGTTGGAATACCATATGCCCGAGACACATAATTATGTTAATATGGCTAGCCGTGTTTGATCCAAGACGGGTCATACCCAATAACGAGTTAGACACACACCAATTATGTATTTGTTAAGATAAGATCTATAGGACAAATACAGAACACGACACATTCAGAAAATCGGGTTTCTGAATATTTACTTGAAAGTGTTAAATAAATTCATTGGTTAATTTATTTATTCAAATAATTATTATTGGAATGATTATTTAATTATATGTTCTTTTATAAAATGGTTTATAAAAGATGGGGTGTTTATATATTTTATAATGTATAAAATAAATAAAAAAAAAATATATATATATATATATATATATATATATTGGGGCCGGTTTTAGGGTGGGCCCCACACCCCATGTCTTGGTCAAATCTTGAGTATGGGTTACTTAAACCAAAATACCTAACATCATGGGATTTTGAATGATGATAAGAAATGATGATCAAGATACATTTTTGATATATATATATTTCAAGTAATCATAATCAAGACTTTCAAGGAATATCAACTATAACAACAACTCTTTCTTTTTCTTTTGGGTTCGGCCGAAATCAAGAAGAAAGGTTGAGTCTCGGTTTTTCGTGTTCAAGCTCCCTAACATAGCTCGGTGTGTGTTGGAGGCTCGGGGTATATTCTGTTTGAGGATTTTCCCTTTGAAAGTCTAGCATCGACATCATCATCTTCTTCAACATTAACTACACTCTTAAAAGGTTAAGAATGTAAGTGTTTATGGCTTTGATAGTTTAGCTTTTCCCGTATTACTTGATCCTTGCCTCGGGTTTCTAATATATAGATTATTGGTAATCTTATATCATGAATAAACTAGGTTATTCATGAACATATATTATATAGTTTTGTAATATATACATATATAAACACATGTGTACATAAGTTTAGTTTGTTAATATCTCGCTTCCGCCTTAATTGTGACTAGTTAAATGGTTAACTAAATTTATAAATTCCATAGAAACCCAACAAATGGCATCAAGAGCCGGGATACGGGAAACTAAGCTTCGGGTTCTCGGTTTTATATTTTTTCCCCTTGAAAGATTTTATACAAAAATTAACATGCATGATTTTTTTTTGTATTTAATCTTGTTATTGTTTTTGGCTTTGTTCAAAAAAAAAAAAAAAAAAAATTAAAACCGAGTAAATGGGCCGAAGCCCAATTCGGGTGAATTTGGGCCGAAGCCCACTTTAACATGGTTATTGGGCTAACCGGAAATTAAAGGGAAAAGCTATATGGGCCGAAGCCCATTTTTGGTTAAATGGGCCGAGCCCATGAGTTTTTTAATTGGGCCGAAGCCCATGTGTTTTGCACATGTGGGCCGAAGCCCATAATCTAGTTATTGGGTCAAGCCCAAATGGGTTGGGCTAGGCCCGATAAAGTCAAGGGGTTTTGGAACGGGTTCCTAAAACATAACGGGTTATGTTTGTTAAAACTAGACCGAGCCGTAGACCAAAGTGGATGTTTGTTTGTGGTTGATGTTGTGATTGTAGTTAATTATTCAAAGTTTCGGTTTGTAATAATTAATTAGGGGCTATTTTGTAATTATTTATTCATATGGGTATGTAATAAATAGGTTATTTGTAATATCTTTATTTTATAGAAAAAATGTATTAGGACATTTGATTTTGTAAAATTAAAGAAGATTGCAAAATTGGAAGTTTGGGCCTAATTGGGCCGGGTATGGTGATAATGGGTCTCACAAGCCCATTAAAGGGATTCAAGCCCAAAAGGACCTAAGCCCACCAATTAAGCCCAAATGGAAGCTTATGGAAGCTAAGGCCCAAGTTCAAGCCCAATGGATCACAACGGGGTTGAAGAAGATGCTCGAAGCATTTGGATGCGGGATCGAGTGGGAGCTACAACATCCATGTGTCATGTGTCCCTTAGGATCGGACCTAAGACACACACTTGTTTCGGCTAACAAGTGTGGTCTAACTTAGTGGCTCGTGTCTAGTATAATTGTGTATGCTTGTTAATTAATTGATTGTTTGATTGTGTGGTTGTTAGATATTAGGATATCAACTTCGTCACATAGAATTAATTAACAAAGCATAAAACGGGTTCTAATAATTATCGGTAATTACGTGACACATAGTTTAATAAAATGGATTTATTAACTAGCCGTCTCACGCCCATAATAAAATGGCTTTATTATAAATTAGAATTTTGAAAATGGTTTCAAAATATCATGTTACTAAATGCATGTTAGAACATGATTTAAAGTTTTACAACTAGAATTATTAAAACTAAAAATCCCTTTTAAAATTAAGGATAATAAGTTAAACACCATCCTTTTGTATAACGCTTAACATATTAGTAAGCTCTTAGTGGGAAAAAGGTCACCTAACCGCGTAAGAGTAAATTAATATTTTAAGGTAATATTGGCATATAAATGGGAAAAAGGTCACCTAACCGTTTGTATGTTAATATTACAAGTTGATACAAGTAGGACGACTTAAATTAGAACCATGTGAAGAGGGTCACCCAAACATGGGGTCAAATAGGTGTTGATGGGATAAACATGCCGACACGAAATATGATTTCGAACCGGTCCCATAAACTCTAGAAGTTGCAAAAGGGTTTGCAATTGTTATGAATAACTACCTTGATAAATCGACAATGGGAAAAAGGTCACCTAACCGGAGTCGGGTTTATCGTTGGATTCTAGATTTTAATTATTAATTATATTTGGTATATATATAAAAGGGTATTAATAATTAAAAAGGTAAAACACTAAAATGAACTTAATTAAAATTCTGCAGATGGCCGCACACGTCGACGACAACATAATCCCTAACGTCCAAAATGTCTCTCTCCGATCTATTCTCGCTAAAGACCGTCTTAACCACAATAACTTTTCGGATTGGTTCCGAAATTTAAGGATTGTTCTAAAACAAGAAAAATTATATCATGTTTTGGAAACACCTATCCCCGAAGAACCGGAAGAGGGTAGTGAGGTCGAATATATGAATTGGGTCAAACTTACGGAAGATTCCATTCAAGTGTCATGCCTCATGTTGGCGACTATGGTTCCCGAAATCCAAAAGGATTTCGAAAACCATAATGCGTACGACATGATTACTCAACTTAAGGAAATGTTCCTTAAGCAATCAAGAGTTGAAAGGTTCGAAACAGTTCGAGCCTTGCATGCATGTAGAATGGATGATAATCAACCAGTTTCAACTTATGTACTTAAGATGAAAAGTTACATTGATCGCCTCGCCAAACTCAATTGTCCCATCTCAAAAGAGTTAGCAACGGATTTGATCCTTAACTCTTTGTCGAAAAGGTTCGACACTTTCGTGTTAAATTATAACATGAACGGCTGGGACAAAACCATTGGAGAACTTCACTCAATGCTTAAGACAGCCGAGGCGAGCATGGGTAAAAGGGTTTTACCCATGTTTGCGATCAATGAAGGCAGATCCAAGAATCGATCTCAACCCAATCCTAAGGCTAAGGTAGCAAAAAGAAAGGGTCCACCTCTGCATCTTAAGGGTAAGGGCAAATCACCGGTTATGGCAAAGAAACAAAAGGTTATGGAACCGAAGGGTCATAAGGATGATCCTTGTTTTGGTTGTGGGGAGACCGGACACTGGAAACGCAATTGTCCGGTCTACCTAAAAGAGCTAAAAGACAAGAGGAATGTGGCGCATACCTCGGGTAATGTCTTTATGATTAATGTTGAGCTAAATCTTATTTCTTCTAACACATGGGTATTGGATACCGGATGTGGAACTCATATTTGCAATTGGTTGCAGGGGTTCAAAAGGAATGAAGACTTAAAGAAGGGCGAAGTGAATCTTTTCATGGGCAACGGTGCAAGGGTGCACGTGGTCGCTAGAGGAGACTTCACTTTATCGCTTCCAAGTGGTTTGGAAGTTGTTTTGAAAAATGTTTTGTATGCTCCTAGTTTGACTAGGAACATTATTTCTGTGCACCTTCTTAGACAATGTAACTTTGACTTTAAATTTGTAAGATCAGAAATGCATGTATCATCTAATGGTATCTTTTATTTTAAAGCTGTACCAAACAACGGTATTTATGAATTGGTTCATGATAATACCTCAAATAGCTCATTATATCAAACTTCTACTAAAAGACTCAAAAAGGATTTGAGTGATTCCTACATTTGGCATTGTCGCCTTGGACACATAAACAAGAATCGTATAAATACTCTCCAAAAGAAAGGTCTTTTGAAAACAAACGAGTTAGGTTCGTTTGATGAGTGTGAATCTTGTATTCAAGGCAAGATGACCAAAGAGCCTTTCAAAGGTACAAATGAAAGGGCTAAGGATTTGTTAGGTATCATACATACGGATGTATGCGGACCTTTCAAGCCAGCTAGTAGGAATAGTGAAAGGTACTTCATTACCTTTACCGACGATTTTAGTCGATATGGGTATGTGTATCTAATGAAACACAAACATGAAGCCTTTGAAATGTTCAAGGAATTTCAAAATGAAGTACAAAATCAGCTCGACCGAACAATCAAGGTACTCCGCTCCGATAGAGGAGGCGAGTACCTAAGTGATGCTTTTCAAAGTCATCTTAGAGATTGTGGAATTATTTCACAGCTCACTCCTCCTGGAACTCCTCAACATAACGGAGTATCCGAGAGGAGGAATCGAACACTGTTGGACATGGTTCGATCAATGATGGCACGAAGCTCACTACCGCCGTCATTTTGGGGATATGCGCTACTTACAGCGGCTCGTATTTTGAATATGGCCCCGACCAAAAAGGTGGATCGAATACCCTATGAAGTGTGGCATGGAAAGGTTCCATCCTTTTCATATTTAAGGGTATGGGGATGCATAGTTTATGTTAAACGTGACACCCCAAATAAGCTTGAGGCTCGATCCATCAGGTGTATCTTCATAGGATACCCAAAGGATGATATAGGATATATATTCTATGATCCTAGTGAACAAAAAGTGTTTGTTTCACGCAAAGGATACTTCTTAGAAACTAGGTTCCTTATGGAAGGACCTAGTGAAAAGAAAGTGGAACTTGAAGAGGTTCAAGAATCACTTGATGATACACAGTTGGTCGATACTAGCTTTCAACACGAGGATGTTGAAGATGATCAAATGGTTGATCATACACACGTTGTTCGCAGATCTAATAGGATTAGTCGACCTCCCAAGAAATATGGATTTCTTGTGGATGATTGTTACTTGGTCGATTCGGATGAACCGATCTCCTACAAAGATGCTATGTCACAACCTGATTGTGACAAGTGGCTTGAAGCCATGAGCGCCGAGATGCAATCCATGCACGATAACCAAGTTTGGGAATTGGTTGATCGTCCACTTAACTCCAAACTGGTTGGATGTAAGTGGGTCTTCAAAAAGAAAACCGATATGCATGGAAATTTAGATACTTACAAAGCACGACTTGTAGCAAAAGGTTTCACGCAAACTCAAGGGATTGATTATGATGAAACCTTCTCGCCGGTTGCGATGCTTAAGTCGATCAGGATATTATTTGCCATTGCAGCTCATTTTGATTATGAGATATGGCAAATGGATGTCAAGACCGCTTTTCTAAATGGATATCTTGAGGAAGATGTCCATATGGTTCAGCCTGAAGGTTTTGTCGATCCATCTAATCCTGATAAAGTTTGTAAGTTAAAGAAATCAATCTACGGGTTGAAACAAGCATCACGGATGTGGAATCATCGTTTTAATGAAGAAATCAAAGCGTTTGGTTTCGTCCAAAACGGTGATGAGGCGTGTGTGTATAAATGGGCTAGTGGGAGTATAATCATTTTCCTTATTTTGTATGTCGATGATATACTTTTATTTGGAAATGATATACCAAGTATGGAAAACGTTAAAGCGTGGTTAAGTAGTCGTTTCTCAATTAAGGATCTTGGAGAAGCGACATATATCTTGGGAATAAAGGTCTATAGGGATAGACAAAGAAAATTGATCGGACTCAATCAAAGTGCGTACATTGATAAAATCCTGAAAAGGTTCAGGATGGAAAACTCTAAGAAAGGTTTGGTACCTATTCCAAGAGGAACCGTGTTAAGCTCATCCCAAAGTCCTAGCTCTAAGGAAGAGCAAGATAGGATGAAGCATGTTCCTTATGCTTCGGCAATAGGATCTATTATGTATGCAATGATGTGCACCAGACCGGACGTCTCATATGCTTTAAGCATTACGAGTAGATACCAACACAACCCAGGTGACAGTCATTGGATGGCTGTCAAGAATATATTAAAATACCTTAGAAGGACTAAGGATATGTTTTTAATATATGGGTCTGGTGAGGAGGAACTCGTCGTAAAGGGTTACGTGGATGCGAGTTTCCAAACTGACCGAGATGATTCTCGGTCACAGTCGGGATATGTCTTCATCTTAAATGGAGGCGCTGTCTCTTGGAAGAGTTCGAAGCAGGATGTTGTCGCGTTATCCACTACAGAATCTGAGTACATCGCCGCTTCAATGGCAGCCCAAGAGGCTGCATGGATGAAAAAGTTCATCATGGATCTAGGGATTATCTCTACCATTCAGGAGCCCCTAGAGATATTCTGTGACAATGAGGGTGCTATTGCACAGATCAAGGAGCCTCGTGCTCATCAGAAAACGAGGCACATTGAGCGCAGATTCAACTACATAAGGGATGAAGTTGAAAAGAGAAAGATATGTATTCATAAAGTTCATACCGATCAAAATATTGCGGACCCACTCACGAAGCTCCTCGATAGGCCAAAGCATGAGGGTCATGTTTGTGCATTAGGACTTCGGTATTCTAGTGAGTGGATTTAATCTGTGTTTAGTGTTTGTATAAGAACGAATGTAATGGGTATCTCATGTGATTAATTATGTTTTAATTATTAAATGAGTTATGTTCTATATTTGCATGTTTAATCCATGAATGACTTATGTTGTTCTAAACGTCCGTAGTCGATCATGCTTGTGGGAACAAGTATGAAGGTAAGACTATTATGAACCCGGATTGGTTGATATTCATGTGATGAATATAAGGCATAGGTTTGCCACCAAGGTTCATAGATATTTGTGGGATACAAATGTTGGACATGATCCGCTCTCAAGGATCACTGCATGGAGTTAGTGCAACTGATCATAAGTAATCCTTGAGTAAAGGCGAGTATCATTGTGTCCTTTGACCTGAGATGCATATTAGATCTGGTTTTTCATCAAGTCTGATAACTTGACTCTCTTCTTTGTTTTTCGGTAACACGATGACGTTTAAGAAAGAGCTCAGATATCATATGAGATGTCAACAAGGATGTATGCAGTCAAGATGGGATTTGTTCCTCTTATGTGTTGAGAGTTTAGATGTCTAAGGCCTGTTAAGTTAAATCATTGAGAGAATGATTACTCTGTGTCTCTTCGATTTGACAGGACATCTAGTAACAAAAGGATGTAGTGATAAGACTTACCTATATCATATCAAGTATGGACTTGAAGGGGATGATGTTATTGAATGGCACTTAGTCAAACACACTAGAGATGGTGACCTGTTGTTAGGCGGTATTCACCATTAACATTAACTTCTTATGAGTCACGTGCAAGTGGGAGATTGTTGGAATACCATATGCCCGAGACACATAATTATGTTAATATGGCTAGCCGTGTTTGATCCAAGACGGGTCATACCCAATAACGAGTTAGACACACACCAATTATGTATTTGTTAAGATAAGATCTATAGGACAAATACAGAACACGACACATTCAGAAAATCGGGTTTCTGAATATTTACTTGAAAGTGTTAAATAAATTCATTGGTTAATTTATTTATTCAAATAATTATTATTGGAATGATTATTTAATTATATGTTCTTTTATAAAATGGTTTATAAAAGATGGGGTGTTTATATATTTTATAATGTATAAAATAAATAAAAAAAAAAAAATATATATATATATATATATATTGGGGCCGGTTTTAGGGTGGGCCCCACACCCCATGTCTTGGTCAAATCTTGAGTATGGGTTACTTAAACCAAAATACCTAACATCATGGGATTTTGAATGATGATAAGAAATGATGATCAAGATACATTTTTGATATATATATATTTCAAGTAATCATAATCAAGACTTTCAAGGAATATCAACTATAACAACAACTCTTTCTTTTTCTTTTGGGTTCGGCCGAAATCAAGAAGAAAGGTTGAGTCTCGGTTTTTCGTGTTCAAGCTCCCTAACATAGCTCGGTGTGTGTTGGAGGCTCGGGGTATATTCTGTTTGAGGATTTTCCCTTTGAAAGTCTAGCATCGACATCATCATCTTCTTCAACATTAACTACACTCTTAAAAGGTTAAGAATGTAAGTGTTTATGGCTTTGATAGTTTAGCTTTTCCCGTATTACTTGATCCTTGCCTCGGGTTTCTAATATATAGATTATTGGTAATCTTATATCATGAATAAACTAGGTTATTCATGAACATATATTATATAGTTTTGTAATATATACATATATAAACACATGTGTACATAAGTTTAGTTTGTTAATATCTCGCTTCCGCCTTAATTGTGACTAGTTAAATGGTTAACTAAATTTATAAATTCCATAGAAACCCAACACAAAATAATCGGCATACAAAGCCATTTTCCCAGGCGGTGGGAAACTGGCTATTGAACCGATAGAAGGAAACTCTGGCTCCCACTCGGGTGGAATACCATACGTCTCCAGTAGCTTCTCATATTCCGAATGGTCCCAAGCGATATCTATCTCATCAACTTCAGTCTGAACATTCGACATTATAGACGAATTTAGTAAAAGGATTATAAGAAAGTTCAGTGCTTTATCAGAGAAAAAGCAAAAGGATGTTAAGAAATCAAAGGCGATAAAGCTTCAATAGGAAGTTCTCTCTTCCTTTTATACCCATCGCAATTAATGCGATGGGATATGAACAGTGGAGAGAGAAGATCATCGCCCAGTTAGTGATTGCCACGTCACGCGGGAAATTCGAAAAAGAGAAAAAGCTGCACGGTCGGGTACAATGACAGCCGTAAAAAACGTCCCATCATCTATTCATGCGCCTGCGAGTGGTCAACTTGTCCTTTTTTCATGATTATCCATACCAACAGAAGATATTTTCACCTAAACTTCGAAATTCAAAAATCCCCAAAATTCATTAGAGTCCAAAATTTCACCCGCATAAAGATTTCACACGGAAAAAACACTGGACTGGGGGGACTTGCAGAGGTAGGGTACCAAAAAGACCCAAAATACCCTTAAGTACCACCCGCGGGTCACAGAGAATCCTCTCATCACTCAAATACTCTCTAGAAGAAGGTTCATGACTCTTACTTGGGGAATACGTGACTGAACATCCAATAAATAAAGGACACCTGGCCAGTTTGTTATAACCGTGCACATGGCCAGGGTGCAATCCATCCTATCATTGGGCGACGCGTGTCCAGGTTGTTATACCCATGCACATGGGACGTATAGCTCAACCTATCACAAGAGGACACGCGTCCAGGCAGTTATCAAAGATCTTTTGGAAGAGGACAGCTGGCCCAATCACCTTCCTACATCCTTCGGCTATAAATACCTTGTCAAACGGTATGAGGTATTCATTCACTCACCTACATTCTGACTACACTTAGTCGGTTTGCTTCAGTACTTTCTCCCCTACAAACGTTACTGATTCTCACGCCGGAGGGTGGTTATAGGAAGACCCCCCCTTGTCCTTCCTGTAACAAGACTCACGGTGTTTTGTTTTGCAGCGTTCGGTCATTGGACTTTGGGAAGTTATTCTCATATTCTAATTATAATTACCGTACTTTACCCTGTAGACTCATTGGATCCAGGACCCATACCCGGGGAGTGGATCCGTGTTTCTTCATATATATATATATATATATAATATACGCATATGTAAATAAAATAAGCACGGGTAATTGATAATGTTTACTAACACGTAATATTTGTAAATAAATACGTAGATAAATTAAGCAAATAAATTTTATTCTATATTTTGAAAATGTCATGACAAAATAATACATATACATATTTAAAAATGATAATATGATTCAATATTAGATTCAAAGAAGTTATGTAAAAGAATTTATTGCAAATGATGTGGAAAAATATATACTTATATATATTTAAAAATGTACAATACACACTATAAGAAAACTGTAACATCCCCATCAATTAGGGAGGAGAACGAAGTCTTTTTTATAAGGAGGTGAATATCTTTCACACCATAACTTGTTTTGTGCGCTTAATAGTAATGGATAAGAGGAGAACACCACAATTAAGCGTGCTCACATGGAAATATTATCAGGATGTGTGACCTCCTAGAAAGTTTCCAAATAGGCAATCAAAAGTAAATCTGTTAGGCAATAGTGGTTCGTCCCAGACAAAGCGGACAATATTATGATGCGGCGGTAGCTAAGCTGTTACCAAAACCGACCATTATGGGCTAAATATTAGAATTATTATTGGTCAATTACGTTAGTTAGGATTATTATTGGTTAATTAGAAAAAATATGGCCAATTATAGTTATTGGTGGTTAAATAATTCGAGTATGGATAGTTAAAGCCAATGATAGATATTATAACAATTATTGTCAATTATAATCGTTTATGGTAAAGTAGTAAATTTTTTACTAAATAGGTTCATTAATGGTCAAATACGGATAGTTCTGGTCATTATTGATCAGTTATGTAAGTATGAGTTATTATTAGTTAACTAGGATAAATAATGACCAATTCAGGTTATCGGTTTGATTAGTTCAATCTAAAAAAGGGTTAACATGATTCGGGTAGGGACAGACTCGGTTTGAAAGGGACCGGGTTAGAACGGGTTCAGTTGGAACGAGTTTTAGGTTAAGACAATTTGGTTTAAAAAGTGTTTTTTTTAAGGGATATTAGTTTTTAATACTCCAAACTTTCACACATTGGCTGATAACACTCTCATCTTCCAATTTGTACCCACCACTCCCAACTTTCACCTATGTATTTCTAGCACTTCTGAACTTAACGAACCCTAAGCCACGTTGTGCGGCCAGCTTCCCTTACGTGGCCGTGTAGCGCTTAAAGCATTAGATTCCAGAAAGTTTCGTGTTTTGTCAGGTTTAAGGCCCAGTTTCACTATATAAACACCCTTAACCTTAACCTAAAGAATACCCTACGAACCATAGCCGAATTTGGAGTTTCTTGGAGCTTAGGATTGCAATATTTGGTGGTTTTGAAGGCAATGAATCATCAAGTGAAGTGCTATTCGATCGAGATTGAAGACTACGGGTTTTATCACCTTTAATATTTCGTTTCCATTATTTTCACCATGTTTTCCTTTATTATTATTGTGTTTGATTTTTTGATGTTAGGCTAAACGTTATAAATTGCCTAGGCTATCGATGAACCTTTGTTAAAATTTCATTTTAGTTGGATTATGCTTTTTGTTATGGTTTTACGAATCAATAAATTGTTTGGTTTATTTAATTTATGCATATGTATGCTTGTTTTTGTTGATTATTTTATTATTCTACATTATTCTTGGTGATTGTTTCATATAATAGTATTTTGTTAGGTCATCTACTTTGTGCTTTCGACTAGTTTGTGATTGAATTCGAATAGATCATAGGGATAATATTATTAGTCAAACGAATAAAAGTATGTTGCTAACATAAAAAGATGTATGGTGATAGGATATTTATTAGATTTTTGTTGATTAAGATTGCTAGATTTAGTTTTTCGTAAGGAGTCCGTCTAGGTTTGATTGGTTAACATTGTTTATCGAGGCAATTGAGTTAATTAAACTACCTTTGATTTCCGCGATGTAAGGTATGATTTCATTATAAAGATACTCGTTCATAATTATTTAAATAACCATAATGGAGTTTAATATATAATACTAGCGTGTTTTAAAACTTATTAGAAACTCATAGGTGTCTTATTGAGAATGGTCATGGGTCAAGTTCGGGTTTTCTTTTAAGTGTCTATTTTATGATCTCGGTTCCATAACAAGTATTTTTCCAATTAATTGATAACTATAACTTAGAAGATTTCAGCCTAGGTGGTTTTTCATAATTATTTCAGTATGTCAAACTAAATTGTCTTGTGTTTTGTTTACTTGTCTTTAATTATATTATTTTATTAGTAAATTTACGTAATTTAAACAGTCTCGTGGGTTCGATATTCAGACTTGCTTAGCTTTATTAGAGTCGATCAGGTCACTTGCCGGTTATTAGTTTATTCGAGTTTTAGAGAGTCTAGAGTATTATTTGGTGTCTAGATTAGCTTAATTTAGTTAATAATTATTATAACTACTTTTAGCACATCAAGGAGTGCCAGAATTCATAAACAAATACGGTGAAAGTTGGAAGTGGTGGGTAATAAATCGGAAGTTAAGAGTGTTATCAGCTAACAGATGAAAGTTACGAGTATTAAAACCAATATCTTTTTTTTAATTCCATGTACATTTTTTATTTGTTTCTGGCCTTCAATAGCGGTCACGTTTGCAACGTAGGTTACGCGTGTTTAAATTCCGATTACGCATATTGGACCCGGGAAACACACGTTTGACGTTACCCGTGTCCATTTTCAACCCATTCTGATCCGTTTATTAGAAATGGCTTGTCTCGATCAACCCACTCTAATTCTATGACAAATAACCACCCATATCAACCCACATTTTCTTAAAGAAAAAAAAACAATCGTATTGACCCAATTTTGAGATGACGGGTCAAGATTGTCCAGCCTAGATTTAAAAAAAAAAAAAACTATTCTGGTTGCAATTGGAAATTGATTTGTGGTCTTGATATTTTTGTTGGATTTGCGGTATCTTAATTTGAGTTCTTGTTATAGATTCTGAGAAGAAGTGGATTGGTTCCCGTATGTTGTATCCCTAGAAGAAACGTGATGAATGTTTTGAGATATCTTAGGACTTTATGATCAAATTTAATCCAACTCAATTTATAGGGAATTTAAAGAAAGGAAATTGGAACTTGTCAAAGTAATTACAATTTAGTGGGACTAAATTTGAAGTTATAATCTATTAAAATGATTTGAAATTAAACTAACTGAAATCTGTCAAAACAAATTGAATTTTGTAATGTTTCATGTCAAAATAATAACTACAATTGGGTGTCTCTACTACCGGTTTCTGTAACTAGAGAGGGAGGTCGTGGGCACTAGCTAGAACGATGATGTGCAAGGACTGGGTTGGCGAATGCAAGGCGAGTAAGCGGTCTGAGATTCCAATCCTTTTGTTTGAATTCCTTCACATGAATTATTAGTTGAGAAAATTTACACTTGTTAGTTATTAGTATATCGAAATTATATTATATTACGTAGAATGAATGATCAAATATGTGAAATCACGAACTAATAAATAATCATAGTAGTGCTATATTAAAATCAAAGTCCCGTAGCTCAGTTGGTTAGAGCGTTGGTCTTATGAGCCGAAGGTCGCGGGTTCGAGCCCAGCCGGGACTATGAATCTAGTTTTTTATTGGTGTTGCTTAATGTTTTGTCTTAATTATTAAGAAACGGATCACCTGATCCAACTGAAAGTGCGGCACACAACACTTGAACACTACAAGACTTCCAATGACAAAGCGTTATCCAACATTTTAGTACCGCTAAACCTAATATTGCTTCCTTATTATGAGCTAAAATTGAATATGGATGTTAATAGATTTCTAATTTACTATGGTTAAAAAGAAACCATTGAAACTGTTATTTCCGTAACTCGAGTCGCATTTTGCTTTTAGGTAATGAATAAGTTTCTCTAAGATTCAATATCGACCAAAGGTTTCTATGGTCTAGAGAAACCGATTACTATGTTTCACTATGAACAATAACGTTTCGGATGTGGTCTATTTGATTCGACTAAATTTATTTTTCATCACGAAAGACTATTTACTAGAAGCATCTAAAGTGGGCATCACCACAATCCACCATGCTCGGAGTTTGCCTCTCTCACAGCCAAAAACAGCGCCAATTACACCGCCATCCTCCCTCACATAATCCGTTTTTGAACGTTTTTACCACCTCACACTACCACCTTCCACTTGAGCCAAAAACCACCCCCAAAACCGCCAACGGGAACATCATCAAAACAAATTACATACTCGGTTTGAGCATAGTACTTTGAATATAAACCAAAACAATGCAATTCACATGGTCACATACATGGCCTAAAAATATTAAATCAACATAATGAAGAACAATGTTTAGAGCTAAACAAAAACCTTAATTCACACAATTTTCTTGAAACTAAATCCATTGAATCTTCTCCCATCCCCTCTTGCTTTGTAATTTGCATAATTACTGCCATTTTTTAAAAAAATTATCATAAACATTCACTAAACTTAAATAAAACATGATGAAATAAACAAACAACCAAATGAGTATTATTTTCATACCTATTCGAGAAAAGATCACCACGAAATCAATGACGCGAATCCGAAGACGCAGACGACGGCCTATCTACGCCATTACGTTCCTCTCCACCTTGACTTCGTGCTGGAACCCGAAACCCCGAGAACCCACCAAAACCCGCACCCGGGTGGTGGAAAGCCAGAGTCGGGTGCTGATCAATCCCGAACGGTGGCATCGGGTCGATCCAAGCACGAATCGAAGGCGTGGCGGTACTACTGGACTGAAGGGGTTCCCTCCGAGAATTGTTGCTAAACAATTCATTGGTTATTATTGGTTGCGCAAACACCGGGTGCAAAAGCGGTGCAGGCGAACTGAACACGAACCCACCTGGCTGGGGTTCGGGCCAACCCGACCCATCAAAATTACCATTACCATTACCATTACCATTATTATTATTATTAAGAATTGGGTCTTTAAATGATTGAAGTGAAAGCCTCAAATCCTGATGATATTGCATACCTGAAGACCCATTAATATTATTAATATTATTATTATTATTACCAGGATTTGAAGAACCACCGACCGGAAAGAAAGACTTAATAGTATCAGCAATGGAGTCCGAATCAAGCGATTGAGGCAAAAAGCTTGAATTCCGAGAACAACCCAGATGATTATCACCCATATTATCATCTGGGTCATGCTCAAACCGATCAATAATCAAACTTTCATTAGGGTTTGAAAAACCAGTGGGTTTCCATGCCGGAAGCTCAGCGAGTTTATCAATGGCGGTTCGGGCTTTATTAATTAACCAATCGACGGCTTTGCTGGGCCGGTCGTAGCCGAGCCGGTCTTGGACGTCGTAGAATTGAATAGCGGTGTGAGCCGACAGCCGTACACGGCGGTCACGTGGGCCTTTGGATGTGCAGACTTTGCTGTGGCGGTCTTTCCGGCCGGTTGATCGGAATCTTGATGGACCGGACATTTTTTCCGGTCGAGCTAATGGACGGTGGATGGGTCCATGAACAACTATTGTTACTTGTTGTGTGGAGTGGTTGCTTTGAGGATCCAGAATTATTAATAATGAAATGAGTAAATAAATTTTATAAAAAAAAAATTTGTTTTTATGAAATTAATAGTGGATTCAAGGCTATCCCATGTTGTGTAAAAAGGTTATAAGAAACAAGATTCTTTAATGGTGGGAAAGTGAAATGATAAAGAAGAAGTAGTAGCTTTGTGAGCAAGGGACAAGTTGATTTAAATATTTAGAAAATAGTGTTTTTGGCTAAATGTAACCCTATCCTTATACAAAGATAATATATGTATATGTATATGTATAGCACTATACATACATGTATCTAGAGGTGGGCAAAAAGAACCGGTTTTAAACTGATTATGTATAAAACCGGCTTGGAACGCATTGAAACTATAGATTCAGAACAGGTTTTAATTTTCTCCACCAAAATTGATTTCAAAAGGTTAACCGAATCGAAATCGACCAAAACTCGAACTGAAACCGATTGTAACTTGGTCAAGAACCGGTTTCAACCCGAACTGAAATCAATCATAAAACGATTTTGATTTTTGTTGATTAAACCGAACAAACCAAATCGGTTTTTGATTTTAAATCGGTTTGAGCAACTGTACATGCACAACATGTAATGTTAAGGGCAGTGGGGGTAGTCCGTGATGGATGCTCATCCAATGTTTTAAAAACCGGTATTTTAATTATATCGGATTGGGTTAAAAAATGGTTCAACCGGTTGAATAGTTTACCTTATAATTTCATATAAATGTAACTTCAATCCAAAGATAACCCAAAACCAAATGATTCCATATAAAATAATAATCTAAAAGTTAATACATATTAAAAAAATAATGCAAAAGCACTTAATTTTAAAAAAAAAATAGTCATAAAGTTTACACGTTTAAATGTTAATTATTGGGTTAAAAGTAACTTTGAGAATATATGGGTCGAAAAAATAAAAAATTTCTCGAACTTAAAACCGGTTTGCCAGTAAATACCGGTATTTGAGACAAAAACCGCCGGTACGATGTTCAACCAAACCGGTGAAAAATACTGGACCCAAAATACCGGCATGCTGTGCGAAATCCGGTTTAACTGGTTCAACCGGCCGGTTTGAACCGTTTTTTTAAACACTGTGCCCATCACGAACACCGTTGTCGGTGCCCCACCATCACGCGTGATGGAGGTTGTGCGTGATGGCCATCACGTTATTGACACCAAGAATGTGAACGTTGGGGGGGGGGGGATTTAGTAAAAAAAACAATATAAATAAACAACTATTTCAATCCAACTCAAAACACTCTTAAACTTCTACTACAAAAACCTATTTCTTCACCACTTCAATTCAAAACAAAAAAATATGGATATTCCGAGCTACTTGTTTTCGCTAGACACTGATAGCTCTTCGTCCTCGGACGATGACATTTTCGAATGGTTCTCGTTGTTATATAACGAACTTGAAGGCCTAAGTCGTCCAAAGAAAAAAATGGTGGATCGTGATCGTATACATGCCCACGAAGTGCAATTAGACTTGCGAGATGAGGATATTCACAATCGGTTGAGATTTGATCTAGATGAAGTTATAGGTTCTTTAGGTTTGGAATTTCCGGATTCAGAGAAGAATTATATTGTTTATTGTAATTTTTTTAATTATATTTTTTAAGTTGTAATTGTTCTATTTAAAATATTGTTTGTATTTCTTAAGTTGTAAAAAAAATAAAAAATAATAAATAAAAAATAACTAAACCATCACACCGCACCATCATCCTCACTAAATTTTATCACTAGTGATGGAATATGATGGGATAAGATGACACCATATCATTAGGTGTGATGAGTGATGGATTTGGAACCACCCCACCCCCTACAAGAAACGAGGTGGATTTAGTTTATTATTTAGGAATAACTGAATATATTAAGGGAGGGGAAGGAGAATATGTACATTTGTGGGGTCCACAAGGGGATGCAGTGTTTGGAGGCTTTTTTCGGTGTGAAATAGGTTGCTTGTGAAGTCATGTCTGAGCAAAGTACTACAGTTCTATACAACTAGAATCCTACCTTTGAGTATATGGTTACAGTTTAACCATATTGTTACATCCAAAATACCATCTAGTTTGTGAAGTGTTAAGACAATCCAAGCTAGGGCTATAAACGAACCGATCGAACACGAACAAGGCCTTGTTCATGTTCGTTCGTTAAGAAAATGTTGTGTTCATGAACGGTTCATGAACACTTACCGAACGAGATTTTATGTTTGTGTTCGTTCATTAAAAAAATTAATGTGTTCACGAACACAAATAAAATCGGTAGAGACTATAGAATAAAACCGATGTATTCATCGATGTGAATATTGAAAGCCATGAATCGAGTGAACACGAACAACGGCATATTCGTGTTCCTTCATTTAACTTTATAATTAATCAAACAAATATTTATGTTCATATGCGTTTATTAAAAAATGGACATTTATGTTCGTTTATGTTCGTTTGTTTAAAATCTAAACAAACATAACTAAACAAAGATAAACGAACATAAATAAACATATATTAACCAATGTGAATGAACACAAACAAACTTAAATCTGAAACACATAAATGAACACAAATTAACAAATATAAAACTTTTAAGCAGATGATATATCCAGATAATATTTAATTATGTTCTATTAATGCATAAACGAACGTTCATGAACATAAATGAACGAACGAAACATGTGTTCATGTTCGTTCATTTAATTAAACGAACACAAATTTTGTGTTCATGTTAGTTCGTTTATTAAATAAACGAACATAAATGAACTTTCCGCCGAACGGTTCACTGGACGTTCGGTTCATTTACAGGCCTAATCCAAGCCCTCAAAACAAATTCCTGTAGCCTAATCTGGTGTATCATAAGATTTTCCTAAACTATGACAATTCTTGTCGAACCTACTACTAGTACTAGACTACATTCTACAACTCATAGCATTATGATGTTTCTAATAACATTCCGCCGTGCTAGTTTGTGAGACCTGTCTTAAGAAAAACACGGGCGGTATTGTGTTTGTCCTCACAAATGTGATAGTGAGTTAGAAAATTACTATTAAAAAAAATTTAACAGTTACAAAAAGTTTCGTTAAAAGAGGCTTGGTTAACTTGTTAATTTTTCTGTTGTTTGTTTTTACTTATGTAATTAGTTCATATATAAATTAAAAAAAAACAATGACTAAAATAGTAAACAAAATATTTAAACCTTTCCTTTATATGCAACCTTTCATTGAATCATTATGAGTCTTTAATAGGTTGTCTCCTTTATTTGCATGTGCTAGAAAGACAGTAGTTATGTTTATGCTATTGACAAGTCAAACATACTACTTTTCAAACTAGAAATTGATCTTGAAAAGTTTAGGTATTTTGCAAAATTATGCAAAATTAAGAGTCATTAGATATATCATTTGACTTCCATGCCTCAACTAGACTTCTAGCTACTTTTTTTATTGAGTAGGCTGTGATTTCCGTTCATGTGTTTTGTTTAAATCTATGACTTTAGTTCCAATAGTTTTAAATTTGTGATTTTCGTTCTTGTGGTTTCCTTTCACTTCCAATTAAATCCAAATTCATTAACTCCGTTAAGTCCGGTCATTAAACTCATCAACGTGTCCTTCGCATGAAGGACAGTTTTGTCATTTTTCTCCTCAAATAAAACTCAGTTCTAATTCACAAGCCCTCTCACGTGAGGGCCTTGGGTGTATTGAAAGGGGGGGGGGGGGACAAAACAGCCCTCACTTGAGAGGCACGCTAATTGATTTAACAACCAGACTTAACATGGTTAATGCATTTTGGGTTAATTGCAAGTGAAACAAAACCACAAGAACAAAAATCGCAAATTTAAAACTATTGAACTAAAGTCGCAGATTTGAACAAACCATAGGGACGAAAACCCCAATTCACTCTTGTTTATTTGATCCATTTAACTCGTTCCAGATAAAGCATGACCTAATAAGTTGACCCGTTAATAAGTCAACATGTGAAAATTGCACCTCTTATCGATGGTTCGGTCAAGCTTATTATGACTTAAGTGAATTGTGCTAGTGTTGTGACCCGACCCATCTACTTAACACGGGACAAAAGAATAAACAAGGTAAGAAAAAGATAAGGCATGTAGAAACAAAGATGCCAAGTTGCTGTGGAACCACAGATGAGTACTGGTACAAGTAAAGCAAACAATGTACTTCATGTCATCTTACACATACAAGATTTCTAGCGTGAATGATGACATCTTGTTTAGCATACAACTTGTATTGCTTATGGTACAAGTCACATTTTAAAATATCTACCTTTGTTGACATGACATCCTTTTCACCTGAACACCATGTGGTGTATTATTATAATGATTATTTCTTCAAGTTGATTAAAAAAAAACAATTAGAACACTTTTCTTGAATTTTTCTGTCTGATTGTGGCCAACTGGTCTATCGTCTTCAATCTTTTTTTTTTAAATAATAATAATAGTTTTTAATGATTTTTTTGTGTAGTTAAATAGCTTTCTTGACGTGATTAGGTTTGTCTTTAACTTAACAATATTAATCAAAGTACTTATATACATGTAATAGTTTTTTTTTTATTATTCTAAAAGGTCATCATTGTTCTTGTTGGACAAATTCCTCACAATTTTTACTACAATAATGATTATGACTTGCTTAATATTATGAAACAAGATCCAAAAACCATTCATCTTTTCTTGATAATCAAAGATATATTAATTTATTTAACCCACCCGTTTAACATAGCAACTCGAGTCATCAATTCATGTAAAATAAAAAATAACATTATTATTATTATTATTATCTTACTTAATAAATCTCACCAATAATAAAGTTGTGGTAGAGTCTAAATATGATAAGATATAAAAGGCTTTACCTTTACCCCGTGAGAATAGAGACATTGTTTCTAGTGAGACATATGCGTACATTTTATACGCACGCCACAATCAGAGCGTACAAAATAAGAAATAACGAAGATACTTAAATTTACAATGTTCAAACCCATTTATAACTCTTTTGAAATACCCATCCATGACCCTTTTAATAATGTGTACAACTCGATTACAACTCGTCAACTTGTTTTGATAAAACATGCTACGTACGTATTTTTGCTTGTGTTCAAATAATATTAAGGTATTGGACACGATTAAATATATTAAGGTATCCTTTGGTACGCAAAAATGACAAGTAAATTGAATGGATCATTATGAGGAAAGAAAATATGAGTGTTTGATTAGTCAATTAAATAAAATCAACGATTACACATAAAATTTCATTCCACAAAAAAAAAAAAAAAAAAAAAACCGTTACTTCTCATCCCTACTTTTTTTCACTTCACTCCTCTTTCACCTGTTTCTCGACACAATCACCTGACCACCACCATCACTTGACTGCCATAACCAGCTTTGTCGCAAGCACCACCACCGTCGCAGTCATCGCCATTGCCATTTTTTTTATTTTGGTAAATTTTCTTTATTTTAAGGTAAGGGGTATTTGGTCATTCGTACTTCATTCCCGTTTGTTTGTTTTTTTGTTTTTGCCAACCAAACAATATAAAACAATGATTTATTTCATTCCGATAGGTTAATTAAACAAGGCAAAAGAAATGGTAATTCATTTCATTCTTTCGTCCTTTCCATTCACTATTTAACCTATTATCACATACCAAACATACCCTAATTATAATTTGATTCACCAATTCAACATGTTAACCCAACAACCGACACGATTGGTACCCTTAGGTATAGTCCCACTTAAAAAAAATATAGTTGATTATCATGCTACCAAACAATTATAAAAGTTCAAACTATTGGTTGAGTTTCTTTCCAAAGGAAGAAAACTAGAAAACTAATTGAGCCTTTTAATCAATTGAGTTGTCTTCATCAACCTTCAAGCTATTGTCACCATCTTCATAGAAGACACTTTTTGTGTGTTCTAAAATAATAATTGATTTTAGTTTTAAGTTGACAGAGAGATTTGCAGGGTTGGTGGGGACCATATATAAGTCAGAAAGAAGTACCAAAAGTTGTTATTTATTGAGAAACCTTACAAACTCCATGATTTATTTGAGTAGTTAGTACTTAGTTGTACCATTAAGTACCACTCACAATGAAGAACCATCTATATCTATATTTTGCATTTGAAGATTAACCTAATCATGAATCAAGATCTTACTAAGAAAGAATTAGTTTTTACCCTAATCAACAATTATTATTTATATTAATTTATGATCAAAATAACAAAACACCATGTATTATGTTATATATAAATAATATAATTACAAATATATACAAATATTTATAAATGTATACTAATAAAATAATTATTAAATAATAAACAAGTTAAGCATGAGCCAAACTCTAGCTTGAAAGACAACTAATGAGTTTAGCTCGAGCTTTAGAATAATCGTGAAATGAACAGAGCCATAGGCCTTTTAAGTTAAATAAGTCGTGATCAAACCTAAATGAACTAATACTCAACTAAGCTCGACTCATACACACCTATTAGAACAAACCGTGATAGAGTCAAAGGCAAGAGCCAAGGAAGTCAAAATAACTAGGCTATAACAGAGTGCACAAATTGGGTTTTTTCAATACCTGGTTCTAGATGTGGAACCGGTTATTGGTTTAAAAACCATACTAGGTGAACTTGGTTTCGGGTAGGGTATGGAACCGGGTACCTTATATCCGGGTAGAAAAGGCCCTCCTTTTGGGTACAAGTATAGATTGGGGTTTTTATGGGGCAGTACTATTTTTAGGTATTTTTCCGGTATAGACTAGGTATTGAAGGAATTTGGTTTCGGGTATTAGAAAAAGAAAAACCCGGGGTACCAGTTTTTGGTATTATCGGGTACAAATTAGGTCCGATTCCGGTTACGGGTTTCGGTACTAAAATACACACCATATGCTTGCCCTACGGTAGGTTCGGGTCCGGGTATTAGAAAACTGGTTCTAAAAAAACATGGTTCCGAGTATTATAACTGGATATGGTTATGGGTTCGAGTTTTTTTATGCACCTCTAGCCTAAAATATTGAGTCGCCATGACAAGACCCAACGTTCATTGTGCACGTAAGGCCAAGAGATACATTAATCAGTCGGACTAACAGATTGTTTGTTAGTCGGGTTGGTTCCTTGGGTTCAATATATACGTTAGTAACCATAATAAGCCTAAAGCCACAAACTACTGGGCCTTAGAAATAAGTTGGGCTAAAACAACTCAAGGCTGCAGTTTTGTAAATCAATATTGGGCCGTAGTTGAGTAAAAAATAGTGCAGTTTTGGATATCGAACCGCAAAATAAACCCAAAAAAGTCAACATTCACGCATTCAGTTGGTATCAGTTAGTTTCGTTATGATACTCATACTGGATCTAAAGCCAACGTAAATCATATAAAAAATAAAAACAAATAAAAAATTTAGAAATATAAAAGAAAAAAATAAAGAAATAAAAAATTAGACATAAAATAAGAAAATCAAAAAAGAAATTTTACACCAAACCATGCATTTTTATTCTTTTACATAATAAGTCAATGCTTTGAAAAAGAGCATAAATACATATAACTAACAGCAGGTCCGGTTGAAACCACTAGAGTACATATCATTTTTTGTTTTATTCTCTAATAAACTATATTGTGGGTAACACTAGTAAGTCATCAAGGACTGGTTTGTGTGATGCTTTGTTTAATATACTTACTTGGAAATAGGTTAGATAAAAGTTGATTATGTGGCTAAATGTGGCAGGATTAAGAAATTAACCATTTTGTGTTCATAGATAGTGCTAAAGTCATGACTGTTGACGTTGTCTTGTTATTTAATAAAAAAAAATACTAATCATTTGTTTAAGAAATACAAGAGTAAAAGTTTTACTTTTAAAAAAAGTCAACCTCATTGTGCACATTATAACTTACAAGTGGACTCTATGCGTTATACTTAAAAACAATGTTTACAACTTTTAATCCGAGTGCATATATATTCTTGTATCTTTAATTCAGTGACAAGGCAAAAGTGGTTCATGTGGGGTCAAAAAGAGGTTCATGCAATCATCCTATCTACGTTATGGTGCTCATGGAAGGCGATAAACAACCTTGTGTCCAATCAGTCGTTGCCATCTCTTATCCGGATTGGTGAAGATATTAAGATTCTTGGGCATTCGTGGGTTAGGAACCGGGTTAAACTTTCTCCAGGGTGGGACGACCGGAGATTTTTGAATCTTAGTTGTCTAGGTGGCTAAGTTCCCGGGTGCAGTAGCTTGATTTTCGTTTTGGTGGTTCTTGTATGTACTTGCTATACTGATAAAGGTGGCTAGGTTTTTAATCCCCGAGGCACCTGCGTCTTTATATATTTATTTTGTTGGTCGTTCAAAAATAAATCACAGAGAGGCCAGATACAAACAAAAAATACTAGAACACGCTCTTGAAATAAAAGTAGATAATATAATTCGGAATGAATAAAGTAGTACATATACCACTACTAGAAAATTGTCCAACTTCATACATCATTTTCTGTTGGAAATGCGTAAATCAATAATACAATCGCAGTTTCCATAATACAACTGGAATTCAACAGCTAGATAAACTTGACAATCAATAGGATTCCAGATTCATACATTTACATTAAGTCAAGGTAGCGAAACGACGAAACCCATTAAACAACATGGTCCAAGCCCCCATTAGCGGGGCCCCAAAGGGTAAAAATGATCTTCAAAACTAGTTAAAGACTTAAAGTAACGACTTTATAACACGGTAACAAAAATGGTCTTTAGAATTAACTTTGTTCTAAAGTACCAAAAATAGTCTTCAAAACTACGTAGTTATTCAATATCAAAGTTGGTATTCAGTATTGAACGCTTTTCTTTATCAAACCAATTTTGGTTTTCAATTACAAAACTGCTTCCTTTTTTTTGAACAACCAAATTTCACCTTTCATCCATGTCAAATGAAATTAGAACCCACAACCATTTACCATCAGACCAAAGTAGTGTTTGTCCAACTTTGTTTATTAGAACCAATTTTGGTCTTAAGTCCAAAATTGTTGATTGGAACCAACTTTATTTTTCAAGACAAAAGTTGTTGATTAGCAATAACTATAGCATCAAAACAAATGAAACCGCAACGTTTATGACAATTATAACCACTAACTGTCATGACATTTCATGAAGGGTTACGATGGTTCATTGTACCGGTTAAACTCCTATCTAAAGGAATCGTTTGGTGTGATTTTGTGAATCAAATTTCACAAATTAGAGATCATCTTGTTTTATTGAAAATTTCTGTCTTATCCGATTATTGATTTTGTGTTAGTCAAATACGAAATCCGCCAAATGGGCATTTTTACTAGGATTCAGGTGATAGTATAATTCCTCAAGGGTACTACATTTTCCCTTATTGTTTATATAAATACATAATATATATGTGCTTTCTAGTTCACCCAAACTCTATAATCTTTTACCAACTTTGTTAGGTTTAAAATGATTGTGGTGTTATCAATTCAGATCCCTAGTGGAAATCTTTCTCTCTATTGTATCCATTACATATAATCTGGTGGAACACTTTTTAGACTATAAATAACCAATATTGTTTATCTAACAACTGCACTATATATCAAACACTAATTAAACAATGTCTTTCTTCTACCTTTTCATCCATTGAACATCGAAGTAAATGAATAAATAAATGTAGGAATGGAGAGAAAAGGACATGCCCCTTGGAGAAAGTCAAATTGTGCATGTTTTATATCCTTAAGATTTAAGTTCAAATTAGCTGGTCACCAGTATGATAATATACTTATTCAATGATCAACTCTTATAGATAAGGTGGAAATTTTGTTTTCTAACAGTTTCAAGATTATTAATTTGTTAGATTAACTACTAAAGGGCATTTCTTTAAAATCTTTATGCTATTCAAAACAATAGGTTATTAGACATGTCTAGTTAGATCATCATTCATACTATGTGAAGCAGCGGTATAACGTATAACGATAACGAAGATCGAATCACGTTGATTCTAAGAATACTCGTGATGAACTTGCAAAAACCCCCAAATCCCACCCACCCAAAGGTCAAGGAAATTGAAGTGAAAAATATTTATTATCAAAATTCAAGTCGGATTCTTCACCTTACATAAACTGCATATAAATAGAGTTTCTAATACGAAATGGGCCAAAAAAAGGCCATGGGCCAAACACAAACCCAAAAAGAAAAATGCAAAACCTGCTGAAAAAACATAAAAAGGCCAGGGGTTAAACCGACGTAGGCCGTTTGCCACAACGTGCTCCTCGTCCAAGCTTCGATTTGACTGGTAATGGGCTTGAAACGGAGCTTCGTGGACTAAGTTATGCCCGTTTTCGTGGGCCACCTTTGTAGGCACGATCATGGACCTCCAAATATAACATGGCACGCTCTTCGATACTTGGGCCTAGAGATGGCCAAAAAAACCGGTTGGGGAACCGGTTTACCGGTTTAAACCGGAAACCGGTTTTTACGAAAACCGGTTTTATAAAAACCGGTTTGACCGGTTTAGAAACCGCCGGTTCGTCTTTCGGTTACAAGTTCTAGATCCAAAACCGGTTAATGGAAAAACCGGTTAACCGGTTTATAAAAAAACCGGTTTTTTTATTAACCGGTTATGGAAAAACCGGTTAACCGGTTTATAAAAAAACCGGTTTATAACGGTTATATGACCGTTTTTTTTTGTTTTTGGACCGTTTTTTTTTTTTTTTACCATTTTACCCCCACAAACATCTATATATAGTTTAGGTTGGGTATTGGTTAGATCACACTCGATTATACAACTCCAAACGCTCTAAACGTTTATTTCATACGCGATTATTTTGTTATCTCACGCTCAATTATACCACATTACCACTCCATACGCTCTTATTTCGTAGTCGTTTATTTCATACTCGAGTATACCACTCTTATTTCGTAGTCGATTATCATGGCCTCCCAAAGTGCTGCTTCATCCGTCAACATGGGTGCCTCGAACACGGGAGAAACGGTCGTTCGGGTCATCCCCACGAAACGAAACCATGATGTTTGGCAACATTTCGACCTATGCGAAATGTCTAACGGTAGCCAAAAAGCTCGATGCAAACATTGTTTGATGTTTTATGGCAAAGATGCAAACTCCACTTTAAAAGCGCATGTACAAAGGCCCTTTTGCAAGGCCTTGAAGGACGAATCGGGAAGTAGTTCGCAGCCGGAGATGACGAATCAAGGAGCGGTGTTTACGTACGACGTTGAAGCGGTACGTCAACAGTTTTCAAACTTTGTGATTCAACAAACACTTCCTTTCAACCACTTCGACAACCCTCAATTCACGGAGATGATGCAAAACTATGTTCAACCACGCTACCAACACGTAAGTCGTTCGACCCTTAGAAGAGATTGTCTTAAAGCATGGAAAAACGCTAAATCCGAACTAATTTCATACTTTTCAAACTTACAAACTGGTGTAAACTTAACAACGGATGTGTGGTCGGTACCTAATGGTTCGCCCGACTCATACATTTGTGTGACGGCTCATTGGGTTGACCCCGAGTCGTGGCAAATGATGAAACGAACCGTTGCGTTTCAATTGTTTGATTACCCGCACACGGGTAGAAATATTTTTAAACTCTTGGATAAAGTCATTCGACAATACAAGATTGAACATAAAATCTTTTCAATTTCGTTTGATAACGCGTCCAACAATACGGCCGCGGTTGGCCATTTAAAATTAAAGTATAAACCTATTTGTGATGGAGCGTTTTTTCATAGCCGATGCATTGCACATATTATCAACTTGGCCGTGCAAGATGGGTTAAACGTGATCGAAACGCAAAGAAACAATTTTAAAAGAATGTTACGAGATGTTTTTAGCAACAATAAAACATTTTCAAGATACAAAAAATTTTGTGTAGAAGCTAATTGTCAATGGTTGGGGCCAAATTGGGATTGTCCAACAAGATGGAACTCGACTTGTGATATGTTTGAGAAAGCCATCCAACAAAAAGAATCACTAGTTGCGTTTCATCAAATTTTGTCAAGTAGGGGTAAATGTGCACCGTACGATCCTAGAAACTGGTTATTGATTGAGATCGTTACGGAGGTCCTTCAAATTTTTAAATCTTGCACAACTAGTTTATCCGGGGTTTACTATCCAACAAGCCCCATTGCTTTACCAAAAATTGCTGTCATGTGCACAAAGTTGAGTGAACTTCATTGTAGGGGTGCACCTTATTTTGATATGGGTGTAAAAATGAAAGAAAAATTTAGAAAATATTTTCAACAACTACCCGCTGTTTTGACATGTGCTGCTGCGTTAAACCCTTGCATCAATGTTGGTGGTGTTGAAGCTTTAATAGAAAAAATTTTTGATGAGCTAGAGTTAAACGACGATCAAAACCCCTATTATAACCAAACTTTAAAGAATGCTTTCAACACCACCTTGTCTAACATGTATGATGTTTACCTTACAAAATACGGGTCGTCTTCCCAAATTCATGACTCGTTAAGAGCTGTTGCCCAATCCCAATCCCAAACCGACCTTGAAATGGGGATGTACTACATGATTTGGGAAGACGCCGGTAAACGTCAAAAGGTAAACACCCCAAGCAGTGAACTTGGAAGGTATGGTGGTACCAACTTTGTGAAACACATGACTCCGGATGAATTTAGAAGTCTTGATTTGCTGGCTTGGTGGAGAGGTAAGGAGGATGAGTTTCCGATCCTCGCCGCCATGGCCAAAGATTTACTAACGGTCCAAGCTTCCACGGTAGCTTCGGAGTCTGCTTTTTCTGTTTCTGGCAGGGTTATATCGATTAGGAGGACTCGACTCACTGCACCAGCTATAGAGATGTCGATTTGCTACAAGGATTACTTGGACTCTTTAGATAGGGCACAACATCAACGCTCACTCGAGGGGGAAATGGAGTATCAAGCGGGCTTGTATGAAGACGAGGTCAATGAAGGACACACTCAACCAATGACCGATGAAGAAGCCGCGTACGACGATTACCTAAGAAATAGCTCGGGATCGGGTAGCGAAGAAAATTAGTTAAAGAAACAGCAAACATGGAGGCAAATCATGAGTAAGAAACAGCAAGTTGTTCATGTAATCGTGTCTAAGCATTCTTTTTCCTAATATGTGCTCTTATTTACTTGTTGATTTGGATTTTTCTAATTTAGTTAAAGAAACAGCAAACATGGAGGCAAATCATGAACAAACTGCGATTGGGAACAACAGGAGCATCTGCTAGTTCACGATTTAATGTTTGTATTTTTGAGTTAAATCATGAACAACAGTTCTTGGCAGAGATTTCTTCAGTGTTAATGATTTAATGTTTGTATTTTTGAGTTACGAATATGCGATAACGATTTAATGTTTGTATTTTTAATGTAAAAACTATAAATGAAAGTTATGTGTTTTTAATCTTTGGTTTGTTGAAAACACATTCACCAACACACACTCATACTCATCTTCCAAGCAAAGAACCCTAACAACGAAAGCAAAGAATGGCTTCGGTCAGTCCGTTTTGCCTTGTAGTTACCGGTTTGTTTATACTGTGAAAAAATAATGGTCTTCATTAAGTACAAAATATAAAAAACAAATATTCGTATTTGAAACCGCGAAATTTAAAAAAAAAAAAAAAAAAAAACCGGTTAATAAAAAAACCAGTTTATTAACCGGTTCTAACCGGTTTCTAAACCGGTCCTAACCGGTTAGACCGGTTAGGGTTTTGACAGCAAAAAACCGGTTATTAACCGGTCCGGTTATTAACCGAAACGGTTTTTTTCCGGGCCAAAAAAAACCGGTCCGGTTAATAACCGAACCGGTTTTTTTAAAAAAACCGGTTTGTGCACCTCTACTTGGGCCTCCATCACTATGCAAACCATGACTAATCATGTAGTTACCCAAAGCCAATGAATATTTTGTTTACCCGCGATCCAAACATTTACCATACGAGAGACAGCAGTCTGCAAGTTTCCATTGATAGAAAGAAAGAGATGACAATCAAAAGATATATAATTAGAAAATAAAACAATATGTTTAAGAGTACATCCCATCAGAATAATTGTTAGCTAGACTAGAAAAGTTTCCATTGCATAAGGCCAAACCTTAGTGACATGGAGATAAAAAGGTTTTATATGGAACACAACTTGTGTACTATACTACTATATGCAATGTGATTAATACTATCACATTTCTTGGTGCAGATTGGTCGGTGCATATTTTTATTCCTAAAATGACGACGATAAAACCGTCATAGTATCATACGTACTCTATCTAGGGGAAAGAAGATCATCTTTACTTTCAATATGCACACTAGCTTTTCAAGGACAATTAGTAATGTGCATGTGTGTGTGAGATAAAGAGAGGTTTATGATGAAATAGTGAAAACACTTACCTAAAATATTGCAATCTCACTAATGTATCAAAAGTGGCTACACTTTGAATTGCTATCACAATAAAAAAAATATATATAACAATAATGTGTGCCGGTGGATGTCTATATAAGTACAAGTATCCTAATCATAAATCATCTCTACAATCACCATTCATTTTCAGGCTTCTTTAATATCTCCTCTAACAAATATAAATGGCAGCTGCCACTCGGTTTTGGTTTGTTCTCGCTCTTGTTCTACTTTCATTTACAATCTCAGAAACACGCATTCTTACCACTATTTTGTCAAAAGATGGAAATGGAGGAGTGTTGATTGACAAAGCAAGAGAAATCCTAGAAGAAAATACTCGAAGACATAATATGGAGGAACTCAAGGCTCGTTATAGTATCAATAGGAGGAGCCCTGGCGGCCCTGATCCTAAACACCATTAACATCTTATTATAAAATACAAAAGTGGTAAATGCTTAGATGCATTAACTCATATTTGTGAACATTAACAAAAAAAAAACATTACAATATTGCAATTTAACACAATTCCTCATTTATTACACTTGAAAACCCCTTGTTCTTTAACTCTATCAAATTATTTTGTATATAAACACATTCAGTAGTTCACATTTAGTAGTTCATATTCAAAAATTCACATAATCGCATTCAGTAGTTTAGTGTGTTGCTATTAGTTATTCAGCGCATTGCCTTTTGGTGCGTCACAATCAGTTTCTCGTGCTTCACCTTTTGCTGTGCACAATAAATTTTTTAGCGCTTCACTTTCAGTACGTCGCAATCAATTTTCAACGTGTTGTGGGACACATTAACTAACCTTGATCAAACTGCATTCCGTGGGCAATTCAATAAACCTTTGATCTTGATCAAACTTCATTCTGTTGGCGATTCAATAAACCTTTGATCTTGATCAAATGCACATAGATGTGTGTAACTCATTTAATAATGTCACCCGTTCATCAATACACATGATTTTCACACGTGAACATCATGATTAACAATTCGTTTGCTTGTTAGTTAATAGCAATGGATCAATTTGATCATTGTTGGCATGCTCAATCTCCAATTTCCTTCATCTTGGTTTCTAAGTCTGAACTCGAGATGCCAACTACCAAAGTTCCTTTATCGGATTCGTGAGCATATCTGTTTGAAATATACCATAAATTTCCCTCAAGTAGTCAAGTTATACTTCAAAACCTTAGAGCATGATTTACTCCAAACTAATTAGAATATTTTGCTTAACGAAATGAACTCTTTTGATCACCCAACATGTGAGTTTTAATGGATGGGTTGGCATATCAGATTTTGTCCTATATTTGTTGCTCCAGGTTTTTGACCAGGGAGATTGATTATATATCCACCATAACTAACATAACTAAAGTTAGATATGTCACTATATTGTAACATAATAATGTATGATAAAAATATAATACTTAAAAGATTACTAAAGTTTAGGTTACTAATACAACACTTTCTTTTTTATTTTAACTAAGACTCAAAACATTATAACTTCTCTTATAATAAAATTTCAGTTCCTTAAACCTCCACAATATATCTCTCCATTGGAGCCCCTTGTTGGACTTTTGTTGTTGCTGTATTTGGCTTCTTTGGAGTGCCTTACACCTCTGAGTCCACCACTATCAGATTTTTTGGAGTGTTTTGTGACCGTTGAATCGTTGCGCAAGGTTTGCAACAGTTTCGCAAGGTTGTGTTGCTCTTTCTCCACTTTGATAGCAACTTTTTTGCATGTGTTTCCTTAGTCAGCTGCATCATCTCAATGGCTTTTAGAGATCCCACCAATTTTTCAGTAGACAACTGATGGAGGCGCAAGTATTGAAGAACGTGCCATGTTATATTTGAAAGCCCATGATCGTGCTTTCAAAGGTGGCTCACGAAAATGGGCATAACTTGGCCCACGAAGCTCCGTTTCAAGCCCATTACCAGTCTAATCGAAGCTTGAGACGAGGAGCACGTTGTGGCAAAGGCCCAAGGCGGTTTGGCCCTTGTCCAAAGCCCAAAAACGCCTTCTAAATAAAGTTATGAGCATTTTTATGTTTTTTCGTCAGCTTTTTCGTTTTTCTTTTGGGTTTGTGTTTGGCCCATGGCCTTTTTTGGGCCCATTTCGTATTAGAAAGTCTATTTATATGTTTTTTATGTAATCTGAAGAGGTAGACTTGAATTTGATTAATAAATATTTTTATCTTCATTTTCCCTGACCTTTGGGTGGGATTTGAGGGTTTTGGAAGTTCATCACGGGAATTCGTAAAATCAACGTGATTTAATTTTCTTTATCATTTTATCGCTGCATCAACAAGTTTTTAATGTCTCAGCTTCTTCAATTGCAATAACTTTAGCCACAAATTTGGCAAGCAGAGATCTTAGTATATCAACTGTCATTCATAATTGTTTCACCCTTTTTCAAGGCAACCATTTCTATCCCTTTGACCTTGACATGTTCTTTCATGCTTTACCTTGTTATTCTTAGTGGACTCCATGCACATTCTCTAAATTTCTCTATCTTTTTGCTTAAATTATATGCACTTTAGGTCCCTCCACTGATCCACTAACCACTATTAGTTTTGGGTTGTCGAAGCACATGCATGCATATATTATATATATGTTGTTGCAAAACCGTCCTCTATTCATTGTCTAGTTGAAATTAAAACTTTTCAAGATTATCCTAACTATCTTCTATCTTCTACCGCGTCCAAACACCACTACCACTAACCCACCACTAGACACCACCACCCAGTCCACCCTCATCCACTACCACCAAATACCCCCACCATTAAAAGAAAAATACATATATACGTTTCTTTTAAAAGTAACAAAATCAATATATAGGAAAAGTCAAAATATAAGGTGAGGATTTTTTAATCATGCCCAAGACATAGAAAAATTAAAACAACATTAAGTTAAAACAAATCAAGAGGTGTGGGGTGTACGCTCGTTTGAGTCTATTATCATTGTTAACACGATAGCACATATATAGAGACTATGTATTATTTATTTTTCTCATGTCATCTGTGTGCCACCACAATCATAGCTTGTGATGCTGCAATTGTAGTTCCTGTCACCATAGTCCATATATAGCGTGTTATCGTGCCTCTTTCCACCACCGTTATAGCTTAAATTCTTCATCACATTTACCGCCACAGAGTTTACTAGTTATGTTTCTGAAATTGTATATTTTCTATATCAACATCTTCATTGTCTTATGCTACAATCCGAGCATATGTTTTCCTCTAGCTCCGGCTGTTAGGGAGTGTATATATATATATACAACATATTAGTTATGATTAGATAAAACATATTAGTTAAGATTTGTTACATGGATCGATAAAGATTTATTGTAATTCTCTTTATTATAAGAGTTGTGATTAAATTATGTTTGCTTTGTAATTATTCTCATTGTACGTACATCTATAATCAGTGGAGCAATAACATACAATATTTACCAGGATCTTATTATTTTATGCCCACTTGAAGAGAATCTTATTTGATACTTTTAAAGAATGAGGGATCACAACAATGACGGATATAAAAACTCAATAACACTTTTGTGTTGGACGTAATTTTCGTTGGGCTGACTCATTGAGCCTATGATTAGTTGGTGTCTTATTTATCAAGTTGAGCACATGACTTGGTTTACATGGAATAAATTACTTGGTGAATAAGTCGAGCCAATGACTTGGACAACAAGGAATTTATTTATTAATTATTGTTTAAATATAGTTTTACTAATTAATATTTGAGTATGATAAGGAGTTTGAATTCTAGTCTAATTAGGTTTTCATGTTTAAATTATTATATATACCCGAGCTTGTGGGTTATATCATCAAGGGAGTTTAAGTATTGTAATTTTTCGAGCTAATGAAAATTATAAAGGTCGAGGTTATGATCTAAATTTGTTTTTTGTGTTTATCGATCCTGGTCACCATACTTCATTTTGTATGTATGTTTGCACTTTTATCCACCCGTGTGTAGAGTTCTAACCATAAGCGAAAAGCCGAAAATGTCAAAAATAATTAAAAGAACTTTAAACCGCGTCTACATATTGGCATCTGCTCGAAAGAAGACGAAACAAAGAACTTGGTATAGTCATGTCAGTTGAAAATGACTAACTAAAGGTGAGATCTTATAAAGCTTATTATGTCTTTATCTGTTTAATGCCTTAACTTCATGAAAAAAGAAAAACAAAACAAAACAAACAAATAGAATCCATAAAGGATGAGTAGATGTTTAACTAAAACATGTTACTATTTTGACATGTGTTGAACCATGAACTAAAGGGACTGATATTATTAGTAAATACAACATTGTGTGTTTGTGATTCCATATTAAGTCATGGGTCATATATATTATATACAAGTGGATTCATTTTCGAGTCTAAGATCGTTATCTTGGATGATTTCTTGATTGGTCTGGTGGCTTTTTTATAAGCTTTTGTGTGATTCTTCATCATCCGTAATCTTACGATCCACTAATCCGATTTGTCTCTTCTTCCTTGATCCTCTCTATTTAACAACTTGTTACAACTTTTCCAATTCTTATTATTAGCTAGAGCGATTACATTTACATCGATGGCTAGCGTAACGTATGTAGTTCTTGTCTTGTTGTGTATAGCAGGAAGTTTGTTGATGTGTGTTTCAAGTTCAAACCGAGCGCTTATTTTGCATGACGTGCGACTTAAGGAAGATACGCTAAGTATTTTAAGTAAGCACGGATTTGATCAACCGTTGTTGAAGTATTACTGGAGGAGGGCGATGTTAGCAAATGAACCGACTAGGGTGTCTCCTGGAGGTCCTGATGGTCATCATCATTAAGTGAACTTATGTTCATTAGTTCATACATTTTCTGTTTTTGGTTTTCATGTTGTGTTCTTTCTTTGCTTGCATGATGAATTAGAAGAAATTTAACAGTTTGTTTCTTTATTTTGTGTATCGGACTTGTATTATTATGCATAAATAGATTACTTAAATACTTTGTATCTTGTAATTATATGTAACTAGTGGTAAGGGGGTCTTGTGTTACGATGGGGACGTAAAACCAAAAAAAAAAGGTAATGTTAAAACATGGGGGCATTGGACATGCGGGTTGAGGTGGGACTATTAAACTGAACGTAGAGTATACGTAAACGCCAGACCACACCCGTTGTGGCTTGTTAACAAGCTAAAATACTAGAACCAAACGTAAATCATAGAAAATAATAAATAAGTCGATTTATGACTGGAACGTTGAACGCAGAAAAATAGACGTAAAAACGTTAAAACCACACACACACGTTGTAGCATATTAACTCGCAAAATTTAGACCGAAAAATTTGTAAAAAACAAAAAAAATGTTATGGACCAAAGTTGAAAGTGAAAAAGTGTTGAGATTAAAAATGAAAAATGTTTTTTTTGACAAACTTGTAAAACAAGATAAAAAGTATAAGGCTTAAAACTAAAATACGAAAAGTATAGGATTAAAAGTAAAAAAAATGTTAAAAAAAACTCTTATGCACAATGTACAAATTTTGATGCACGGGAATCCAGACACCCTCAGTGATGATCGTTTTCCCAAAATTAAAACAAATTTCTTGATTATAAATTGAATACAATGATCTTGATTTTGAGCCTTGGGCATTAAGCCTCTAATAACATTATACGACCTAGGAGACATTAAAACAACCATCAATTAATGAACAAAGATGAACAAGAAGAACAAGGGATAACCCCACACAAATTTGTTATGTTGGGAACATATGCTTCCCTTTTTATTGGGCAGCTAAGTGAACTGTAAACCTAGTGAATCCTGAAAAGTTCAAAACTGTGACGACAATTTCTTAAAGCACGCACGCGATGTTTAACTTTGGTTGGCAAACTTTATTCCCTTCTCGATGGATGACTTTAGCTCGGGCAGAAGAGCTTCCAAACCTTGTTTCTCAAAGTCGGAAAGTGGGCCCAGGCCTAGGACTTCCTCTAAACCGTTCTTGCCGAGTCTCACCTATAATAAGAGATCTAGTTGTTATAACCGTTTAACACGAGACCCTTGTCATGTCTTGACAGAATCCACATTTTACCATTTAACACAAAACCCTTGTCATTTTTTTTAAAAGTCCACTACTTTTAACTGTTAAACACGAAACACGTGCCATTTTTTAACAAAGTCGACAACTTTTGTTATCGTTAAACACAAAACCCTTGCCATTTCTTAACAAAATCCACAAATTTTAACCATTTAACACAAAGCCCGTGTCATTTCTTGACAAATTCCACAACTTCTAACCGTTTAACACAAAACCCATGTCATTTCTTGACAAAATCCACAACTTCTAACCGTTTAACACAAAGCCCGTGTCATTTCTTGGCAAAATTCACAACTTTTAACCATTTAACACAAACCCATGTCATTTCTTAACAAAATCCACAACTTTTAACCATTTAACACAAAACCCATGTCATTTCTTGACAATATCCACAACTTTTAATCGTTTAACACAAAGCCCGTTTCATTTCTTGGCAAAACTCACAACTTTTAACCATTTAACACAAAACCCGTGTCATTTCTTAACAAAATCCACAACTTTTAACCATTTAACACAAAGCCCATGTCATTTCTTGACAAAGTTCACAACTTTTCGTTCAACACAAAACCCTTGTCATTTCTTGCCAACATAGTGCAACAAAGTACAATTTCTTAATCATTAATTTTAAATTTGTATGGATCGGTAGGAAATGGTGATGATGTTCAATTCGAAGTAAAATAAAAGTATGTTTGCATTGCATTTTCTTGCTAGTTGCCCTTTAAAGAAGCACCCATATAAGTAAAAAAACAGCGTGATTTTAGTTGGTTTTTCCGGAAAAAAAAAATTTCATGTAGGGAAGTAAAAAATAAGATGGATATTCATCATTTTTGGGAAAGGCGTATTTACTTTCAAAGGTTTAGTAAAGGTTAGAAAGATATAATAGTAGTGAAAGTATACCTTGGAGGCAAAGAAAGGTAATTCTGTTACAGTTGACTGCACAAATGAGCATTCCACAACATCTGGGACCCCGTTAAGTCCTTTCAAACATGCATCAGCAAATATTGCTCCTGCGTAACTGCATTAACAAATAATAAAATCAACACTTTCTACACGCTCATGCTGTCAATTTCACATTCCAACATAATATATATATATACGATTGCCAAGATGCAATTACTTAAGCAAAATAATCATCTTTTTTCTGCTACAAGCTTCAATAAAAGAATACAATATAACTCAATAAGAAAACAGGCTGCAGTGAATAGAAATAATAATAAGTAGGAACTTACGCCATTGATAGTGTAGCAGAACCCTTTCCAGCCTTGGCCTCGACAACCTCGGTACCACCATCTTGAGTTCTTTTTGTTAGAGCAACTATCTCTTCATCTGATAAGTTATTAGCTTGTGGTGTAGCCTTCATTTAAAATCATTCATCAGTACCATAAACCGCCATTATTAATGCATACACTTTTATGCAACCAAACGTATCAAACTAACCGAAAACATACCTGAGAAAACAAAGGCAGAATGGTAATACCAGCATGACCACCAACAACAGGCACATTAACATCTGCAACATATGTATTAGCAATTTAGCATGTCATATGATCAAATTCAAGATTATGCGATAAAACAGTGTCCACTTTTTTTAACATGTGAGTAACCGTACCAGCAACTGGAAGCTTCGCCTTTCCAGCATAGAAAGTTTTTGCCCTGACAACGTCAAGTGTGGTCACACCGAACAGCTTCTTCTCGTCATAGGTACCTGCTTTCTTGAACACCTCAGAAGCAATGGGTACAGTCGAGTTGACCGGGTTGCTGATCATATTAACCAATGCCTGAAAACGCATAAATGACAAAGATCAGACTACAAGGAGTTTCATTTCTTCACTTATTTTGTAAAGGCGAGTACTCACGTGAGGGCAATACTTGGCAATAGCTGTGCACAAACCCTTAACAATACCGGCATTGATGTTGAAAAGATCATCACGAGTCATACCGGGCTTCCTCGGTACACCAGCTGGAATAATGACTATATCAGCACCTTCCAACGCCTTGCCAAGATTCTCTTCACCCGTGTAGCCAACCGCCTATGTAATAAAACACCAATACATCTATAAATCTATACTGAACAGATTACAATCAGTTCCAGTTCAATTTCACAAACTAGAGTTCCTGAACACCTCCAAATTTTTAAACAAATTCTAAATCTAGAACTAAACAAACAAAACACAGTAGATTAAAAACCTAGAATTGAGCTACAAGTGATTTGAACAGAGGAGGTATCGATAGGCTTGTAAATGAACCGAACGTTCACGAACCATTCAGCGGAAGCTCATTTACTTATAAAAACGACCAAACATAAACAAATTTTTTGTTCATTTAATTAAACAAACAAACATGAACACACGTTTTGTTCATTTGATTGAGTTCGTGAATGTCTGTTTATTTACATTCGTTTTGTTCATTTATGTTCATTTAAATTTTAATATATACATGAATAGTTATATCAAAAGCATAGTTATTAAAAGCCCTCGCTTCTTGCACCTAGCCCTCGCTTCAGCATTGTCTATGCCAAGAACATGAGAAGATAAAAGCCAAGCAAAACAAACGCAAGCAGTGCAATTGAAACTTAGGTCTATGAGAGGTCAGCTTACATTTAAATCTTGACTATTTTAGAACTTTTGGTACTAATTAGATGATATTAAATGTTATATAACAGCTTTTGTTTATTTTATTTGAAGATTAGTATTATTTTTCATACATAATATATTTTTATTTTTTAATTATAGTGCGCTTTTTTTTCCTTAGGCCCTAGCTTTTTTTGCGCCTTGAGTGCGCCTATCGCGTTTGATAACTATGATCAATATAAATATAAACATAACAGGGGCTCGTTTTGTTGATTTTTGTTGTGTAGGAATTTTGATGTATTAGACTTCTTCGTTTATGTTCATTTACGCTAACTATTGTTCATTAGTGTTCGTTTACGTTCGTGAACTGTTCATTTAGGTTTTAAACGAACAAACACGAATATGCCCATTTTCTTAATGAACAAACACAAACAAAAAACTTGTTCAATTTATGTTCATGTTCAGTTAAAGTTAAATGAACGAACACATTCACCCTCCTTCGTGTTTGTTTCGGTTTGTTAATATGCCCGAGTATCGATCTAAACTAACTAAACCACAAACAATCTAAACAAAACAAAACAAAACATATCAGATCAATAATAATAATAATAATAATAATAATAATAATAAAAACATTACACAATTATTATTGTGTTAAATGGCTGAGGGGTGCGGAGCGCGAGAAAGGGCGCAAGAGGCGAGACGCTCGCGCCCCGGGGCGCGAGGACCACACCACCGAGGCGCGAGAGGGGCGCGAAAGGGGCGCGAGCGCGGAAAAAGAGGCAGGCGCGGGTGGGCTAGCGGCTGGGGGAGCGTGAAGGAGGTCTGGGAATGCGTGAAAAGAGCCGTTGGGCTCGTTTTTTATTAAAAAAAAAAAAAACTTTTTTTACTCTATATAATAACATACCAATATCAAACCAATATCAAACCCGATTTTTTCTCTCTATTCAACCTATATCAAACCCAAACCAACACCAATATCACATACCAATATCACATACCACACCCAAAACCCAAAATCACCCCATCTTCCAAACCTTTTTTTAAAAACATGGCTGGAAATTGGTACCCAAACCTAGATTCAGATTACGGTTACGAGGATTTATGGTCGGCACCGGACCAAGCGATGTTTTATTCGGGGTCGCAACAACCATCCGGCTTTCAACCATCCAACATACAACCGTCGCCTAACTTTGTAGTTCCGGAGACACAAGAACCAGAAGGTGAAGCTGCGGGACAAAGAAGACGCGTCCACCGGAAAAAACAAATTGCAACGGACGGGTCGGGTTCGGCTTCGACCGGAAGGACGAAACGGAAAATCACTCCGTGGTCATCGGATGAGAAGGAAGCCCTGTGTCGGGCTTGGATAGTCACTTCTGAGGATCGGCATTGCGGTAATTGTTTTAACGTTTTTAAAAATGATTTTTAATAAAAAAGTTAAATAAAAAAGTTAAATGACTTACAAATTTATTTATGCATTTTGCAGCGGACTACCAAAAGAGCAAGGTCTTTTGGACAAAGGTTAGGGAGACGTTCTATTCGCTCGTTGGGAGTACAGAGCGGAACGCCGATATGATTTCGGGTCGGTGGACCGAAATCAGAAAATTTGTCGGCTTGTTTACTAATCTGTTCAACAGGAACGCCGGTCGTATGAGACTAAGTGGCAGTGACGATTTGGCGGTTTATAATTTCACTGTCGAAGAGTGGAGGCAGGAGTGCCTGCGGAGGTATGGGACGGTGAAGACGTGGGACGATGTAAAGGTGTGGGAGAGGTTGAGAAGGTGTTCTAAGTGGGTTGAGCTGGTGGCGCCGGACGTTGATGCGGAAGTAGGGCCGAAACGGACTAAAACTAGTTCGTCTGGAGCGTACAGCACTTCCGCCGGGTCGGATTGCCGGGTTGGATTCGACCTAAACGTCGCGGGGGAGGAAACGTCTTCACCGCCGAGGAGGCGGCCATTGGGAAGGGACGCCAGGGGCAAAAAACCGGCTGAGGGGGAAGCCGTAAACATCAACGATCTTGTTGAATCCCTCAATAAATTCAACAAAACCATGGAGGTGGTCTCTAATGACAAAATGGAAAAAAAAAAGAATGAGAGATTTGGAATTCCTTACAAGAGACTTCAGTAACCTAAATCCGGTCGACCAAATGCTGATGGAAAAACAAAAGGAACGTATCCGGAAGAGGTTGATCGAAGAAGACCAAGCCGAAGAATAAGAATAATGTTTTTTTTAGTACTTTAATTTTTTTTTAGATATTAATGTGTTTTTTTAATTAATGTGTGTTTTTTTAAATAATTTATGAGTTTTTTTAATAATAAGTTTTTTTAATACATTTATAAAAAAATTAAAAAAAAAACCGCTCGCGCCCCCTCTCGCGCCCCTCCACACCATGCCCCGGGGCGCGAGCACCACTACCAACACCCATCTTATCAAGTTTCTCTCTCTGCCACACGTCACAATATTATTGGCTGGCGCCCCCACTCGCGCCCCCTCTCGCGCCCCCCACACCCCTCAGCCTTATCAAAATTAGAAACGAATGGCGGAGAATAAAAGGTGATATGTGATAAGGTATAATAATAAAGTATAAACAACCACCTCAGATCTGGTGTTGATGTGGCTGACGTCAGCAGCGACACCTGGAGTGCCGGCGATATCGTACAAAGAGAGGGTGGAGACAAGAGGGTTAAGTTTCATGAGGAGAGAGAGTGGTTGTCCGATGCCGCCGGCGGCACCCAAGATGGCAACTTTACGCTCCGGAGCAGATTCCGATGAGCAACCACGGCGGAGTAAGGTGGTGGTGGTGGAAGAACGGAGTGATTTCAACATGGTTGTTCTCATTGTGGGTTTGTGGTTGCAAAGGTTTTTAGTTTCTAGAGGAGTGAAGTGAAGTGAAGTGAAGTGAACCACACTTGTCGGTTTTTAAGGTTCGTGTGCAGGCGGTGGAATTTAAACTTTTTTTTTTTACAAGTTTTGTTCTTTACGCTAACTGGGTTAGAAAAAGTCAGTTAAATCCCCTCACGTGAGGTGCATGTGAGGGCATATTGGTCTTTTTGCTTACCCTGCAACTTCTTCTTCATTTTGCAGATCTTTACCTTCCCCTCCTTTCTCTCTTATTTCTCTCTCTACGCCACCACCATCACCGTACCACAACCACTCCGCCCATGGATATCCTCAAACACCATCACCACCGCCACCACAGCTCCAGCTCCGACCACTCCTATGACGCAGACGCCGCCACAGCTCTGCCACCAGCCACTCCGGCTGGTGGCTGGTGGAGACTCTTTATCATATTCTACTCAATGTACGGCCACGTGGAGACTCTTGCGAATAATATCAAGACGGGTATTGAGGAGATTGAAGGGGTTGAAGGTGTTCTGTTCCGGGTGCCTGAAACGCTGTCGTTTGAGACTTTGACGGCGATGAAGGTGGCGGAGCTGTGGTGGTGGCGAATAAGCAGTGACGGAGATGGAGCGGTGGTGGCGGAGCTGCGGCCGGAGTGGTTGGTGGCGGCGGTGTACGGAGCTGTGGTTGGTGGTCGCAGATCTGAAAAATCGAAATCGCAGATCTTAATTCATGGCGAAGAAGTTGCAGGGTAAGCAGTAAGGGGATTTAACTGACATGCCCTCACATGAGGAAGAAGAAGAAGAAGAAGTTGCAGGGTAAGCAAAAAGACCAATATGCCCTCACATGCACCTCACGTGAGGGGATTTAACTGACTTTTTCTAACCCAGTTAGCGTAAAGGACAAAACTTGTAGAAAAAAAAAGTTTAAAGTACACCGCCTGCAAGGAAACTAAAAAAAGGACACGAACCGTAATTCGTCTTATTTTAAAGGACAAAATTTGTAATTGGGTCTTTAAACTTTTAAATTTTTTTTTATTTTAGGGGTGTTTGGGATTTTTTATTTTAAACAACTTCAAACTTACTAATTGTTGAAAAAGTTCAAAGTGTTTGGTATTATGCTATATTATGAGAGAATAAGTTAATAAGTTACAAAATTGTAACTTATTAACTTATCGAATGATAGGTCAGTCTCACCCTCCACCCTAAATAAAGGTCTATGAGGTGTGGGATGTCTTTCCTTCCTGAGTTAGTGCCAAAAGAATAGTAAGCAATGATTATGTTGTCGGCATGTTATGCGACTAGTCAATTATCTTACTAAGCTAAGATCAGCGGCGTTACGCCTACGCTTCACTCTGGACAGGAGCGCTAGTGGACACGGGGGAGGGAGCGGGTGAAGCGTGTTGTTCATAATGGAAAGAACGTTCCTTGAGCAATTGAGAAAGCGAAGCGGGCTACTTGTCTTGCCTTGAGCCCGTAAGAGAAGTACTGCTCTGGACTAGGATGGTGTTGTTTTGCTTAAAACTGGGCTAGGAAATGGTCCTAACTCCACTCGGATGAGAGAGCTTCCTATAGGTTAACTTATGGAAAAAGATATAAGGGATTAAAATAAGGAATCCCAAACATCTCCTTAAGGCTGGTGGTTAAGTATCTGTTTTAAACATGAGACCTAGTAATTAAAAAAGTATTGTATGTGATTTTTTTTATTTTCTTAAATAATTGAAATTGGTATGCTAGAATCCATCATTTTTCCTTATTAGTACATAGAACTTAAAACTGTCTTATAGTATGGATGTGCAAATTCAGTAACGATACTGATTTGTAAATGGTACCAGTACGGTACAGTACCGGTATTTTCCAAATTGGTACTGTACCGGTATCGGCACTGGTACCAAGAATTTGTGATTTTCGGGATCGGTATTTTCGTTACCGGTACGGTTCCGAGCTCATCCCTGTCTTACAGTCATAACATATGAAGTAGTTAAACGGGTCCATTGAACTTAATTTGAATTCAATTAACTGGATCGGTTGGTTCCATCTGATATTCATATATTCCAATTCGATTTGAATAAAATCCCAATTCAAATACTCAAGACTCGAATTTGAATTCGATTTAGATCAAATTTCAGGTTTTCAAGTTTGATTCGAAAACTCAATATCTGTACTTGAAACCGCGGAATCCTCTAAAATAAAGGAAAACATTAAGAATAGAAGGGAAAAAAAACTATTATACAACAAGGATCATACCAACCTTCATTGTATCGTACAACACAACTACTTTATAGCTCTATACTTGTATCAATGTGCATAGGCCTACCTATTGCCTATTGTACAACAATTAGTCATGGCAACAATGTTTTCATGTAATGCAGAAACATTCGGTTCATTAAGTCAGCCTGGTTTAAATACTTATTTTTATTTATAAACTAGGTTAGTTACCCGTGTAGCACACGGGTTAAATAAATAAATTTATTTAAATAATAACACAATGTGAAATACAAAAAATATATATATATGTTCAACAATATAAAGATATATTATATGGTAGAATAAAATACACAATACACAATATAGAAATAAAAAATATTGTTTTGTCGCAATATTTGTAGTTTTATTTGTAACTTTACTTTCTATATCAAAATTTATTAGTTTCACTAATTCTGCTTTTAACTCCGGACAAAGCAACACATAATTGACCACAAGCTAAAATAAGTTGTCTAAAAAACAAATCAACCATCTATAATGATTGACCTTATTTTTTATTAATCTTCATTGCAAAACAAAAATAAAGTGAAAATTTCATTCTTTGTATGATTTCAGCTTCTATAGCACATTTATCATATTTTATTTTCATATGTAGTTTAGTTTCATTGCATAGACCAATTTTCTAGTTAATATTTTAAACAACATCACTTCAACATTGCCTTTTATGACTAACCTATGACTTTACAACCTTAGATTTTGAGGTCATTTAAAACATCAGGAAACTAATATTTTCTTGTAACGTATCATTTTATGTTTGATAGATACCACCTAAAGAATGGTAATATATCTCATCTTTCGGAAACATGGATATCAAACATTTGTTAATTTCTTGAACAACCTCATATAATGGTGTACGTAAAACTCGTTCACTAAAGAAATCTATATTTTTGAAGTATTCAATAATAGAAGGATAAAAAAGTCAATATGTATCTGATTAATGTCTGACATTTGTATTCCAGAGCTAAGAAGTTGTCTTATCCACCTGAAAAACCAAAACATGTAGTCTAGTGTTTATATTGTTGTGAATATATAGATGATGAATTTAACATAAATGACAAGTTGATTAAACAATCAATTAAAAAAAGAGGCTGTAAATGGTTACTTTTTAAACCAACACGTGGACTGAAACTCATTTTTATCATAAGCTGTTTTGACTTGAACCATGGTTGATACTTTAACCAGTTAAAGAAACTCGCTCGTTTAATTAACATAAACACTAAAAATACATCATTAGTGAATTTGTCTTTTAAGGGTCTTTAAGAAAATATTTTTAATTTAATAAATAATCACATATATATATATAATAAGTTAAAGTTTATTGAAATTTTAAATATAAATTAATCTTGCCCTTTTCATCAAATAATATTATTTCTTATAAAATCTTAATATTAATTAACTAATATAATAGATTTAAAACCTTAATTTTTGCAATCATTATTCAAAATCAACATGAAAATTAATTATTTATATAAACCTAATATTATTAACTAATACAATATATTTATATAAAACAATATAACATATTTGTCGGTATTTAGTTTTTTAAATAAGGAAAAAATTATTAAAAAGAGAAAATGAAATATTAAATAAAAAAAATGAAATACAAATTATTAATAAGAAAAGGAAATGTATTTAATATGAGAGAGATGAGAGAAAAATTTGTAAGGAACATTTTAATGATGACATGTGAAATTAGAAAGTTTTATTTATTATATAGTGTGTGTATATATATATATTATCTATTTATGTTTTAGAGCTTAACCACCTCTCTATCCCATTGGATAGAGGTATGGTGTGTTTACATACCACTCTCCTCATACCCTATTTATAGTTTTGCTATTGGTGAGACTTCACTGGGTATGATTGATTGACTAACTGACATGAGTGACTTGGCTCGTGTTAAAAAATCCACAACTTGAGACCACGTTTTAGACTACTAAAGTCACTCGGTTTTAAAGTTCCACATCTTGAGACCACATTTCACAGGTACTAGATAGTATATTGTTGTTGTACTTCATTATGTCTCCAATGGTATCAAAGACGACCTAAGTCATTGATTTGAACTTGGACCGAATTAGAAATTGTTGGAGCTGAGTAATCTTGACCTCTTATCCCTTATAGCTATAATGTCATCCAAATACACCACTACAACAATCATCCTTCCATATTGGTGTATGAAGAACATATATATAGGTATCATATACACTACTAATCACCACAAACTCTCCCATAACACAAGAAATCCAATAAACATATATAATGCCCCCTAAAGTGCTTAAGTCCATATAAAGAACAACATAAGTTGCATACATTCAAGTCCTTTTCATCTACAATAAACACTGGTCACTCGATCCATAATCGGTGGGGGGGGGGGGGGGGGTATGAGTGTGAAATTTAATTTCGTGAGTAACATCCAACAAATGGCAATTCTTGCGTTCAACAATATGTCATTTTGTTGAGGTGTGTACACACGTGAAGACTCGTCATAGGCTGCTTCAATAAGGTTGATACACTACAACACAACCAAATACATGACCACCAAGATATAACATTAACTCGTGACCGCGAGTAACCAATGGCTGAACGTGCGTAAGCGGCACTAAGCACGCTTAACCGACATGACATGCATAACCGACGCCGGAACACACGTAGCCGCAATAAACATGCGTAACTAACGGAGGTTGTTTGCATGTGAAATAAGGTAAGATTTATGGATTTACTAAGAGGTGTTTGGTTGCACAATGGAATGGAATCATCCATTACACATGGAATTCCATTTCATCAAAACTATTCCTTCCTGCCCCCTTCTTTTTTTCATTCCATTCCTCCTTCAACATACTTTCTCAACAACACCATCATCTAACAACAACCACCGCCACCACCACCACCACCACTACCATAGCCACCACCATCATCTGACCACCACCACCACCACCTTCGCCGCCACCACCGTCGCTGCCACCACCACCTGACCGCCACCGTCGCCATCACCACCTACACCACCACCACCTTACCACCCAAGCTACCACCGCCACCATCGTCCCCATAACCACAACAACCATTGTCACCGTCGCCACCCGACAATAATCGCCACCACCACTATCACTGCCTGGCCGCCACCACCGTCATCACCACCCTACCACCGCCATCACTACTAATGCTACCATCGCTTGACCACCACCACCACAACCACCACCCCCGCCGCCTGACCGCCGCCACCACCACCACCACTACCATAGCCACCACCATCATCTGGCCACCACCGCCACTGTCACCACCACCACCACCACCTCCGCCGCCACCACCGTCGCCGCCACCACCACCTGACCGTCACCGTCGCCATCACCACCTACACCACCACCACCTTACCACCCAAGCTACCACCGCCACCATCGTCGCCATAACCACAACAAACATTATCACCGTCGCCACCCGACCATAACCGCCACCACCACTATCACTGCCTGGCCACCACCACCACCATCACTACTAATGCTACCATCGCTTGACACCCCCCCCCCCCCCCCGCCACCACCACCACCACCACCACCACCGTCGCCACCGCCACCACCCATTTTCACCACCACCGTCGTCATTTCAGCTTTTTTTTTTTTTTTTTTGTAAAAAATTTTTATATTTTGAGATAGGAATATTTTAATTATTTCTATAAATCATTCATAAATTTTCTTTCAGATACCAAACAACATAACGTAATTATTCATTTCATTTCCATATATTAACCAAACAAGGCAAAAGAATGGTAATGATCAATTTCATTCTTTTGTCCATTCCATTCCTTCTCTCATTCCATTCCTTTCAACCAAACATACCCTAAGTCTTCAATTGAAATGGAGGTTGTTTGCATGTAAAATAAAATTCATATATTAAAATAGGGAATTATTACCATTGACTTACCATTTGAGAATCCTTGTATATTTCTCAGTAATATTGTTTTTCCTTTTTTACTTAGCTAGATTGGTGGAGTGATTTGTGGACCACCTCTTATATATTATGTATCTTTGTACTCTTGTAAATCAATCCAATATACAGAACATATTCTTCCCATCCATAACTCTATACCAATTTCATGATCATAGAAACATGAAATTGATTATTTATGTTCATTAGTATTGTGTTCTACATGTTTAATTTGAACAAAGAACATATATCTAACATGATTTAGGGATTTAACACGTATATGTTGAAATGGATTTTTTTTTTTTTTTTTTTACCTTTAGGGTGTTCTTGAGCTAAAATGGATTTTTATGAAATTGGTGATATATTTGAATGAAAGTTATTACTTTAAAACTTGACTTTGAATTACTTGAATGGAAGGAATTAAGTTTTATGGATGAGATCATGTTCATATCAATAAAACTTAGAAGTCTTAACTCCATGCACATAAGGTGTTCAATGAAAACGTTGTACACTTATATATACACATACATGTGAAGAACATATATAAACGTTGTACAGGGCCGACTCAATATATTCAGAGACCTAAAATTAACTAAAATGTTGAGACCTTTTTTTTCCTTTCTTTTTTATATGTATACCTATCAAGACTAGAGAGTATCCATGAATTATGAAATATGGGTAATATACAATGACAATGGATACATGACATTCCTCTTTAACTTGTGGTCCATCACTGAGTTACTAATTCTTAAAAAACTCACATTCAAAAACCCATAATACAAACCTCTAAAATATATTTTAGACTAAGATCCTATAAAACTGGAGAACTAAAGCCATGGCCTTATTTGACATACCCATGAGACGGTCTGACATGGTAGTGTAAGAAAATTAAACACCACCATTATTGCCTGAAAATAACAAAAGTTTTCTGTAGCATAGATTCACACACGTCACTCATCACCAACATAAATATATATACATGCATGTTCATGTTCATGTTCATGTTCATGTTCATGTTCATGTTCATGTTCATGTGATTCTTGTTTTGGAGACCCGAGTGAGTAAACCCAAACACGTGCCTGTGAGACCAGAAAAGAAAACTTAATTAATTACCAAAGGACTATGACTATATATATATATAGTTATTGCTTCCAGTACAAAGGATAATCACTGTCCTCAACTCCTGATACAATGTGTCCACTACTTTAATTATCGAGTCTTGAAAGTACCTCACTTCTTATAGACATAAATATAACACATGACTACATCCCATTCCTATACTTAACCAACCACCCGAAAAATGACAACTTTACCCTTCGTCGGTCGACGAAACCAATACCTCTTCCCAGCTGCACTCGCTTTACTTATTTTTATCGTGGGTTTGCGTATCGTTCTTGACAATTCAAAAAACAGTCGCTCATTTTTTCGGCTGTCGGGTGGTGGATATCGACACATTCGTGTTTCTAACGACGAAATTATCGAAAAGGGTTGCAATATATTTGAAGGAAAATGGGTTTGGGACAATGTGTCTCATCCACTCTACACTGAAGAAAGTTGTCCACTTTTGGTCAAACAAGTGACTTGCCAAAAGAATGGAAGGCCTGATTCGTATTATCAAAACTGGAAGTGGCAGCCTGATGGATGCAATTTACCAAGGTCAAAGTCAAAAGTCAAAAGTCAAAGTCAAACTTACTTTCATTAGATTGTTTTCCTTGTATTATGTTCATGTCTCTAGGGATGTAAACGAGCTGCGCTGAGCTGTCGACTAGTTTCGAGCTATATTTTAGATCTTGAGTTCAGCTTGTTTCAAGCTATATTTATGTTTCTCGAGCTTGGCTATTTTTTAATCTCGAACTCGACCCATTATTTAGATTTCTATATTTATTATGTAATTATTTTGATCACACACATAATGTTAATAATCATTATATAAATGTACATTTGTTATATTAAATATATATATATATATATATATCACTGGGTATGATTGATTGATTGAATATATATATATATATATAAGACTCGTTTAGGCTCGTGAGGCTACTTGAGCTGGAAAAATGAAGCTCGGGCTTGGACTCATTAAAGGAGCTTATTTTTAAGCTCAGGCTCGATTCAAGATTTTAACGAACCGATCTCAAGTTGGTCCGTTTACACCCTATTCAAGAATCATAACATGCATGAATTTATGGTTTTGGTAGGTTTAATGCTTTGAAGTTGTTGGAGATATTGAGGGATAAACGCCTCATGTTCGTAGGCGACTCGGTACAAAGAGGCATGTTTGACTCAATGGTGTGTTTGGTCCAGTCTGTAATTCCTGAGGGCAAGAAATCTCTTACAAGAGTACCTCATAGAAGGATTTTCAGAGCTGAGGTATTAATATATGTGTCATATCATTATTATAGTTTATAAATAGTTAATCAATAATAATAAGTTACTAGAATACTAAACTTTTTTGGTTTCTGAATGTTAGGAATACAATTCATCTATTGAGTTCTACTGGGCTCCTTTCCTAGTCGAGTCTATCTCGGATAATGCAACGAACCATACGGTATTGAAACGGCTAGTCAGGCTTGACTCGATATCCAACCACAGAAAACAATGGGAAGGAGTCGACTTTTTGGTATTTGAAAGCTATGTATGGTGGATGTTTAACTCGACGATCATCAATGCCACGTAAGTTCTTCATCCTTAATTGCCAATGTTTTCATAACTCGACGAGTGACTGAATCGCCCGTCTTAATTAGAAAAATTGAATAATGTCATAAAATAATATAAAAAAGTTAATATATGTTTAACTTTGTGTGTGTGTTTCTTGAACTAAAAAACATCAAACAAGTCAGGTATGTGAACCTCAAGAATGTCCAGGAGTACAATGTAACAACAGCATACAAGATAGCATTGGAAACATGGGCAAACTGGATAGAAACCAACATCAATCCTAATAATCAAAAGGTTTTCTTCATGACCATGTCTCCAACACACTTATGGTGAGTAAATTACCATAATACCCTTCTCACGCGTCGAGCTTTTTATGCTAAAAACATGATATCTAACAGTTAACAACTATAGGAACTGGGAATGGAAGACTGGAGATGGTGGCAGCTGTTTCGGTGAGACACAACCTATACAGCATCCGTATTGGGGTACCGGTTCAAATCTTGATATTATGGGAATAGTTAAGGATGTTTTGGGACGGCTGCGAGTTAATGTTAGAGTACTAAATATTACGCAAATGTCGGAGTATAGAAAAGATGGTCACGCGTCGATTTATGGTGAAAGGAAAGGGAAACTTTTGACAAAAGAACAAAGATCGGATCCGAAAAACTTTGCAGATTGTGGTCATTTTTGTTTGCCGGGAGTGCCCGATACATGGAATGAGATCTTGTATGGTGTTTTGTTGCAGGATTATCGAAAATTTTGATATCATAGATTGAACACAACAAAACTTGTTGATTTGCAAGATTTTGTATTATTAATTTGCTTCTTTGAAGCAATAGGTATAACATAAATTGGACTTATGAAATTTTGACACGAACCCTCAAGAAAAGTTTTATCATGATTTTAAAATCCTACAAATATAATTATATTATTAACATTCTAAGAGCTAAGTATTAAATGTAATACCAACTATGCTTAGGCAAATAAGTCTATTTAAACTAAACCCATTAACCATTAAACCCATATACAATAATAACCATTTTAAATAATTAAACCCAAACATAATTTAACACGCACATGTTTAACAATTAAAAAATTAACCTAATAAAAAAATAAGAGAGCAACATTTTTTATTAACCGACACCGCACACAAACTGACTTTACGAAGTAAATACCCAATTGATAGTCTTGCCAAAACGCCTCGTCGAAGGTTTCATCAAGTATATGAGTTTATATTCAAAACTAGTAAGCTATCCCGAGTTTAAATAGGGTTTGGGATTGCTTATTTTCACAAACTTATAACTTATTAACTTTGTGAAAAGTAAAAAGGTGTTTGGGATTGCTTATACTGTGAGAGGAAAAGTTCCATAAGTTACCATTTTATAACTTATTAACTTAATGAAAAGTTATAAGGTGGTAAAATAAGGAATCCCAAACACCGTATTTTTTTCAAAACACTCTTCTTAAATATCTACTTGATTATTGATTACTTACCAGACTATTTATAATTTAACTAGAGTATTGATTAAATGAATATGTTATTTTCTATATTTTTGTTTAGTTGCTACTTTACAATATTGTAGATTAAATAAATATGTTATTTTCAAAATATGTTAGATTTAAAGGAACAGATTCAAAGGTTGTGATCATTTAACCATTAAAGAAATTCATATTGACTCATAAACTCGTTACATGTTTCATTCTCATTTTGGTAACTAATAGGACTTTTGACAAAGTTTGACTCCAATGGTTGCATTTATTCCACAAAAGGATATATAAGTAGTATTATTAAACAAACCTCATTAACACATACAATGATACAAACACCAGACTTGAAGTCTTACTAATCACCAACCGGTTGTTGCATGAAGTTGTTATCTATTGCTTACAACACAAGTCAACCATCACACTTCCTATAGACACAAATATAAACACATGACTACATCTCATTTACCTATATACTTAACCAACCACCTTGAAAATGACAACTTTACCCTCACCCGACCGCCGCAACCAATACCTCTTCCCGGCTGCACTTGCTTTGCTTATTTTCATCGGGTGTTTGCGTATCGTTCTTGACAATTCAAAGAACAGCCGCTTGTTTTTTCGGTTGGCGGGTGGAGGGTATCGTGTGTTGAGACGTGCCATTCGTGTTTCTAACGACGAAATTATCGAAAAGGGTTGTGATATATTTGAAGGGAAATGGGTTTGGGACAATGTGTCTCATCCATTATATACAGAAGAAAGTTGTCCACTTTTGGTCAAACAAGTGACTTGTCAAAAAAATGGAAGGCCAGACTCATATTATCAAAACTGGAAGTGGCAACCTGATGGATGCAATTTACCAAGGTCAAAGTCAAAAGTCAAAGTCAAACTTTGTTTTATTGGATTATTATTTTTTTTTTGATGTTCATGAATCATAACTGTATAACTGTGCAAGAAACCGAAAAAACCGATACGAAACTGAAAAATCCAAACCGAAACAAAAAGCGACGGTCTGGTTTATGTTTTTGTAAAACTCGATCTTACAGATCGGTTTTGGTTTTGCATGTAATAAAAACCAAAAAAACCGAACCGAACCGAATTTCTGTATTTTTTTTTATTTAAAGTAATTTATAAATAATTTGATAAATATGTAACTCAAATGTTTTTGGTCAAATGTATAACAGTCAATTAATTAATAATTAACAAAATTATTGATAACCAAATCCATTACTTTTGGCATATGTTTTTTTCGGCCTAAAATATCAAGCTCAAATGTCAAAACCGAAAAAACCGAATGGTTTCAAAACTTCAAAACCCAAAGTTTCGGTTTGTGGTTTGGTTTTTAGCTCAAAACTGCACCGAACAGCTCCACGCACACCCCTACATAACATGGATGAATTTATGGTTTTGGTAGGTTTAATGCATTGAATCTGTTGGAGATTTTGAGGGATAAACGACTCATGTTCGTAGGCGACTCGGTGCAACGAAGCATGTTTGACTCAATGGTGTGTTTGGTCCAGTCTGTAATTCCTGAGGGCAAGAAGTCTCTTAAAAGAGTACCTCCTAGAAAGATATTTAGAGCTGAGGTAGTATGCATAATTGCATATATACAATATTATGTAATTCCATGCTTAAATGTAATACTAACTTTTTTTGTTGTGTTTTGAATGTTAGGAATACAATGCATCTATTGAGTACTACTGGGCTCCTTTCCTAGTTGAGTCTATCTCGGACCATGCAACAAACCATACGGTATTGAAACGACTAGTTAGGCTTGACTCGATATCCAACCACAGCAAACAATGGGAAGGAGTCGATTTTTTGGTCTTCGAAAGCTACGTTTGGTGGATGTATAAGCCGACGATCAATGCCACGTACGTTCTTCATCCTAACCGCAATGTTTCTGTATTTAGACTAGTCATTGAACAGACCACCTTATTGGTGTGATCAGGTTCCAAAAACCAAATGACGTCATAAATAATTTATTTTTCAAATTTTTTTTAACTAGTTTAAAATAAAATTTGTGACCACCTACTAATAAATAATTGAGTAAACTACAGTTTTCGTCACTATGATTTGTCTAAATCTGCGGTTTTAGTCTATAGTTTCAAATTTGCGATTTTCGTCCCTGTGGTTTCATTTCACTTGCAATTAAACCCGACTACGGTAACCCCGTTAAGCCTTGTCGTTAAATCCATCAGGGTGCCCACCACGTGAGGGCAATTTTGTCTTTTTTCTCCCCAAATAATCGTCAGTCCTAATTCGCAAGCCCCCTCACGTGAGGGACACAATGATGGGTTTAACGACCAGACTTAACAGGGTTAGTGGGGTCGGGTTTAATTGCAAGTGAAATGAAATCACGGGGACAAAAATCGCAAATTTTAAATTATTGGACTAATATTGCATATTTAGACAAACTACAGGGACGAAAGCCGCAATTTACTCTAAATAATTTTTTGGAAGTAAAAATAATACAAAAAAGATTTTGAAATTCGGTCCGAGTATCTGACCACTTACTCTAGTTTGTCAAATCAACTTGTTCAAATGGAGACGGTTCAAATAGACACAGCTGGATGTACCGTTATTTGACAGGGTTCAGACCTGGTTATGAAAATAGTTCCTCGCATAATATTTCAAATTTTACACCTCAAAGTTCATAACTTTGCTATATATTCTTGTAACTAATAAATATTATAACATCCTAGGTATGGTAACCTCAATAATGTCCAAGAGTACAATGTAACCAAAGCATACAAGATAGCATTGGAAACTTGGGCAAACTGGATAGACACCAGTATCAATTCTAAGAATCAAAAGGTGTTCTTCATGACCATGTCTCCAACACACTTGTGGTGAGTAAATTACCATAATACCCTTCTCACGCGGCGAGTTTTTGATGCTAAAAACATGATATCTAACATTCTAACAACTACAGGAATTGGGAATGGAAGACCGGAGATGGTGGCAACTGTTTCGGTGAGACGCAACCTATACAACATTCGTATTGGGGTAGCGGTTCAAATCTTGATGTTATGGGAATAGTTAAGGATGTTTTGGGCCGGTTGCGAGTTAATGTTAGAGTACTAAATATTACGCAAATGTCGGAGTATAGAAAAGATGGTCACGCGTCGATTTATGGTGAAAGGAAAGGGAAACTTTTGACAAAAGAGCAAAGATCGGATCCGAAAAACTATGCAGATTGTATTCATTGGTGTTTACCGGGAGTACCCGATACATGGAATGAGATTTTGTATGGTGTTTTGTTGCAGGATTATAGAAAATTTTGATATTATAGATTGAACTTAGCAAACTGATTGATTTGCTAGATTTTGTATTATTAAGTTGATTCTTTGAAAAAGGTATAATGTAAATTTGGGTGCATATCATTGTAATAAGTTGATACCCTATGTGCATCAAAACTCGATACAACAAAGATCGTTGACGGATGTAGGTCCTAGAGACCGGATTAAACAACAATGTTCTTGGATCAATCTTCTTGTAAGCTAGCGAAAATCACTCACAAGTAAGCTGAGATCTCGGATAACGATGTTCGGTTTATTACTAAAAGTAGAAAGAAAAGAGAGAGTGGGAGAGTTGGTAGAAAATGTAGATAAGGTTTTGGAAAATGTTGTGTGCATGAACATGCTTCCCTATATATATTTATAGGGAAAGCCATGAAATGCATTTCTTTTATTATCATGGCCCAATGGGCTCTAAGTACATGGTTTTGGGCCCAAGCACACATAAACGAAACTGAAAGTTATCTAAATACAACATGAAATAATACAAAAGATTAAACAACAAAACAGAGCCTAACAACGAACCTAAGGGTTGTGGCTGCGGGCGGCCTTCATTTCTTTTTAGCATATATGAGATTTAATCTTGTGACCTATAAGAAATTTTAACACCGACGTTATAAAAAGACTACTGAAATTTTAACACAAACACTTGAGAAAAGTTTTTTTAAGATTTTAAAATCCTACAAATGAATTTATATCATCCTATTATAAACTAATTGATATATATAAAATCATTAAGCTTATGCTACAAAAAAGCTTATTTTAAACTCACTCATTAACCACCATTTTGAATAAGTTAAAGTGTTAAACCCACACACATTTTAGCACATGCATTTTTAACCATTTAAAAATTAACCTAACAAAAAAAATGTGAGGGCCAAATTTATTATCCAAAGTTTCACACTCACCCACAAGTTCACTTTTCAAACTAAAAACCCACTTAACAATTCTGATGTAACAGTTATTGTCGTCAATAGTCTATAACAGGGTTTCATTCATGGTTGTAAAAATCGTGTATAGTCGTCGAGTACTCAACAAGTAATCTCCGCCTAGGCTGAGTTCTCGGTGAGCCATCGTCAAGTACTCTCTGACTAAGGCCGAGTACTCACCGACTAAGGCCGAGTACTCCCAACTCCCCAGTCGGCCGTCTAGGATTCATCTATTGACTTTTACAACCTTGGTTTCATCAAGTATTTATTTTTAAGGACAATTTTATAGAATAGTAACTAAGTTTCAAAAGTGTTTTAACTAGATCACTTAACTTTAAAAAGTGTTCTAATTAAGTCACTCAGCTTTCATATTTTATTAAAATAAAGGTTTTAACATGTCTTTTTAGCCTTTTTCTTTTTTGTTTCACATAGGAAATCATTTTATCTTTTTTTTATGTTAACGTTGAGTGGCGACATGGATTTTATATTTTATTTTTGAATTTTTATATAATTAACATTTTTTTATAAATTTTAAATATAACTACATATATTGCAAACTCCATTTTTTTCTGGGCGCACAAAAAAATCGGTGATACTCGATTTGAAGATTAATTGACCCAATTTAAAGAAAATATGCAAGAGTAAGATAATTGAAACATTTTACAAAGTTAATTACTATTACATGAGATATTCTCTTTATTTTTATCTTCAAAAGTAAGCCTAAACAAACTTCACATCTTCAATTCAAGTATATTTTTAAAAACCTTTTTCTTAAATATTTACTTAACTATTTGAGCAATTACTAGATTATTTATAATTTGATTAGATTATTGATTAAATGATCATGTTATTTTCTTTATTCCTTCCTTAGTTGCTAGTTCTCTAGACTATTAGAATATTTTAGCATAATTTTTTTTGTTAATGTTAACTTAAAACTTTTTAGTAGATTTGAGTTTAAATTTGTAAAGATAGACAATATGAATGTGATGAAACGCTTTCTCTAAATAAATATAATTTGGACCTAAAAAACTAGTTTTTCCTTTACATCATGTGACTTGACCCGCCGCTGATAAAGGAAAGTTTAATATTTAGTGACAGACAACCGACCCTTAGCAACAAATAGCCTACTCTTACCGGATAGAGTACATGTCGTAGAAGTTGAGGGGTAATAAACATATAGAACACAAAGTTTTGGGGGGTTAAAGTGTCAAACAAACATATTGTTTATAACCGGGTTTGATTTGGGTCCGGTCGTTGACCCAAGGGTTTATCCAGTTATTATTTTACCCCCAATTGGTTCTTCATAAATATACATTCTACCGACTGATTATCCTATATATTCAGTGAACCATTGAAATTGCATTCGGTATTGGGTTTGATTGTTTGAATGTAGTAGAACCCTTGATTCTTTTTTATCAAATTCTTTGATTTCAATGTTTGCCCACCAACTGTTCGACCTTTTGTCTCAGAGATGTTGTCTTCTAATTTGTAAGCTCATTTTCTTCCTCAGTTACTATATATCAATACCCGGTTTGTTTGAAGTTGTTATTTGTTAATTAATTGTGTGTTGTTGTGTTTATAGCTTTGTTACTTGGTTTTTGTATTATATTATCTGCAAATGTTATCCACCTGATCGCCCATTTTTGTGTTTATATGTTTATATGTTTATATAGCTAAGGATGCTAACTTTATACATTGGCTAGGTTATAGGCCAGTGTATCGCACGGGTTGGATAATGAAAACGATATGATTCATAAATATGTAAATGTTATAAAAACGATGTAATTTGTATTACACGGGTGGTTAAGGGGGTGTTTCGGTGAGCTTTTAAAACTTGCTTGTTGAAGAGCAAAATGTGTTTGGCAAAGCTCCTTCAAAAACTTCAAATTGGAGATTTTCAAAAGTTGCTTTTTTGCTTTTAAAAAAGCAATTAATTAAAAAAGCAATTTTAAAAGCTCATCCAAACACCCCCTAAATATGAAAGAGGTGTTCAATTTATAAAATTGTTTTATGAACAAGCTTAACCTTTTTTAGAAAAAATAGAAAACTTTTATAAAAAGAATTACAGAAATTATTATGATATGAGAAAAAAAAAGTTATAAAAAGAATTAAAGAAAGATGTATGATTAAAGAGTGACAAAAAGGCAGGTTTTTTGGGCGACAACACCGCCCCCTAGGCGATTTTTGGACGATATGGCTGCTCTTTTAAGGCCATGCGTAGTGGCGACAAAAGGCAGGTTTTTTGGGTGACAACCCCCCCCCCCCCCTCCTAGGCGATTTTTGGGTGATAAGTTGGTTGGGGGGGGATATCTTTGTTGCCAGTTGTGTGGATTGAAAATAATAGTAATAAATTAAAATGGGCGACAACACCACTACACCACTAAAATGAAAATAGCCCTATGCTGACATCGCACTACGTGTCGAAAATCCTCCCCATTTTGTAGCCCTCCTACTCATAGTCTTATGTAGTAAGTATAGGTATAGATATAGATATAGAAACATATAGATATAGATATAGATTATAGTCTAATTTGTGTGCATTTGAGGCTCTTATAATATGCATCTCATAACAAACTATACCAGATTTAGCCACTTTTAGGGCTTTTATTAAGCATATTGTCTGGATGATACATTCAAGGTGTTCAATGTTCATTTAAGAAGGTTATTATTCACTTATTCTGTTGCTCATGTTGTATCTTTCTTCAGGAATCTCTCTGTTATTTGCACAAACAAGAATCTAGCCCCAACACTATCTTTTTATCATTTTGTGGAATGTGATCGACTGTGCCTGAAAACCGCACATCTGGATGCACGTGTGTTTCCTGGATTAGTATTTATTAGACCATTCAGATGGCTTAAATTACACGGGGCGTTTCACTGGGACCCAAATTCAGAAAATGCTTCAAACTTCTCTAAATCAATAGATCAACTTATTTCCAGTAACGAACCTAATACCTTTGTTATTGAAATAAGGTCAGACAAAGATAAGAATGAAATAGAAAGAAGACGAAAAATTGGATTGGCAAATAAAGGGAAAGTTCCATGGAACAAAGGCAAGAAACATACTCCAGGTACTTTCTTGTTCCATTATGGTGTGTTACGGAGTGGGAAAATGGTCAGCGCAACGGGTAAATGTGATTTTGTTAAGGTGGTTTTTGAATTGATTTAAGGTTTTGTGTCTTTCAGAGACTCGTGAGTTGATCAGCCAGAGAACTAAAGAAGCTTTAAAAGACCCCAAGGTGTGAAGTCATGTAAGGGGGTCGGTGTAATGATTATTATTTTTTTATTTGGAATATGTTTTATTTCATGTCATGGATATTTACGTGTTTGAACCCAACCCACGTTTCCTTTGCACCGAGCATGCGTGCGTGCATTACTTCTATTTTTTTTTTCTTAAGTTGCTTTATGTATTTTATCATAGGAGTTGCACATATTCAATGTGTGATATCATAAGCACGCGTCACTAATTATTTTTCTTGTGTTATACTGTTATTGTGCTTTTCAGGTAAGAAAGAAAATGTCTGAATGTCCTCGCACTCTTAGGTATGATTTTTTTCATTCATATTTTTAGGATTTCTCACACACAACGATAAATAATATAGTTTGCTTATCATATTTGACACATTGATTTTTCATCAAAAGTTCGCAATGTTTGCTTGAAAATCTACACATGAGGAAAGCTCGAGCTTTAAAAGTAGAGCTCGAAACGAGCTGAGCTCAAGCTTGGTCTCTCTAAGTTAAACGAACCGAGCTTGAGTCTAGTTGGGCTCGGCTCATTATCCCGCTAAATCTATCGCAACCCATTTCAACATATAAATAGTTTCCTGTTTTGACACGTACCTGTTTGACACTTTACCCAACCTGCCCGACCCGTTTTTTCCACCTCTACAAATAACTATACTTTGAGTCTTCCTATGATTCATCATGTTACATAACATATATACATATATATCTGTGCAGCGAGCAAACGAAGGCAAAAATACGAATAACAATCACACAACAATGGAAAGAACGTTTAAAGATTAAAAGATCAAGGGAAACATTCATATCGAAATGGGCCGAAAGCATTGCAAAAGCTGCTAAAAAAGGCGGGCCTGGTCAACAAGAGCTAGATTGGGACAGCTACGACAAGATTGAAAAGGAGATTGCTCTTCAACAAATGCAACGATCTGCTGATGTGGCCAAAGCAAAAGAAATGGCACAAATACGGGCCGAGAAACGGGCCAAAGCAAAAGCTGAGAAAGTGAAACTCACTTTAAAGAAACGGGTGGCAAAAGTCAAAGGGTTAGCAAAGAAGAAGTCAAAAGAAGAAAAACAGGAGTTGGCTGCAGCTGAAGATCTGAAACTTAAAGAGAGATTAACAAAGGTAAAAGTTTGTTAGAAATTTATATGTTAGTTTAACATCATTTTATTGAATTTTTCACGCTTGTATACGTGGCAAAATGGGTTAAAATTGGTTTTGAGGAAAAGGATAAACTTTAGGGCCAGTCAAAATGGGCTGGGTTGACTCACAAACATCTCTAGTCTATTACTTTTAGGGATGTGCACGGAATTGAGATAACTGAACCTTCGGTTTTATATCATGTTTATATAAAGAAGTGATGTTTCAGTTCGATCTTGCACTTTTATTATAAACTAAAAACCGAACGAACTGATTGGAACCGAATCGAAAAAAAAAACTATTATTAGGTCATTCATAAGAAATTTAACAATGATATAGCAAAATATTTTAGATTCAATTGTGTAATAATAAAAAACTAATCAATTAACAAAAAATTTAGGCTCAAATTCCATTTTTCGGGCCTTTTTGGCCCAAAATTTTTAAGCCAAATGGTAAAATGAAAAAACCGAACTGAGCCCATTGAGTAAAGCGAAACCGGACGGTTTTCCAAAACCAAAAACCACATTTTCGGTTTTTGGTTTGAGCCCACATCCAATTTTATAAATGAAACAATATATGAGTTTATAAAGACTTTGATTATGCTATGGGTTGCTTTTAATCCGCTCGACCAGTTTGGCTCATTATCCCTTTTGGTTTAGTCTTTTTTTATTCTTGACTGTTTGACTCGTTAGCATCAAAATAAAGCCGAAAAAATGGGTTAAAAGAAACTAAAATCGCATCCATTGGGTGACATTTTTGTATCAGTCTCACTCTGTTATTATGATTTGTGGCTGGGCGACAGATTCACAGGAAAAAGTCGATAACTGATCAACTTAGTAGTCAAAGTCAAAGAGATTGGGAAAGACTTGACCTTGACTTTTGGAAAAGAGGTGCAAGGAAAGAAGACATTTCTCTTGCGGATCAGATTCGTGATGTTAAGAACAAGAAAGCAGAGATCTTTATCAGAAATGCTCTAACAACTACACCTCCTAATAATTTATCAACTGAAACCGGATATTAACTCTTTGATAATTGTTTTATACTTGTTCGATTCAGATACGTGTATTATGAGATTTGGTTGGTTTTTGGTGTAGTCAGTAAACTCGTTAACCTTTATGATGTTTCACTTTGTTCATTGTATGGTACTATATAAAAGCAATTGAAGGTTGTAATCTTTTCTGATCTATTATTCACAATCAAAGGCCCTATATATATGGAAGAATACAACCGTCAAAGAAGGAAAATATATACACATAATTATATAATGATTATCTCTAAATAGCAAACACTATCTATTCCTAAAATATAGAAATATTATCGGCTGCTAAGACTATAGTTGATAAAAAAAGTGAAGAATGATCTTTCATGTATCACATATCACCGAAGCTCAAAGCTTTTAGTTGTAGAACCATGAACGCTTTCAAAAGATAAATGCGCAATATAAGTTGTACATTTGAAGAGTTTAACAAAGTTTTGCAGCTGTTGTGTAGGTATATGTTTGTTTTTATGAGGAAAAGAAATGTGTAGCCTGCTGTATAATGTGACCAAACAATCTTTCTTTGCCTCCCAAGTCCCATGAAAAAAAAAACTATTGCATTACCAACTTGTATGGTACAACAACTTAGGGGTGACCACTAATCCAACCGTGTTAACCGAACCGAAATTAACCAATAATCGAAAATCTGTTATTGGTTATTTTTACCCCGGTTAACAGAACTTAGTCGAAACCAAACCAAACTATTTATAGTTTCGTATACTTTTTTTAACTTTTATACCTCAATATCATATTTTATTCCACCATTTCGTGTATTTATAAATCCTTTTCATGTATTTCATTCATTTATACCTTCATTTTATATATTAACGCATCCATTTCATAGCATGTTTGACTAAGCTTCTAAAACTTGCTTATTTACTTTTCAAAAAACAAATAAGCAAATAAGTGTATCACAAAAGCACTTTTCGCTTTTGCCTTTTGTTATATGTTAAAAAACTGTTTCTCATAAGCAAAAAAATCCAAGCCTTTTGTTTCGCATTTTGCTTTTTTAATACCAAATTACAAATACACACATAATTCATTATCCGTAAAACTAGCGAATATATAAAAACGCCATTTTTGGTCATTTTACATACTTTTTGGTTTTTGACTTTTTCCAACCACAAAAGATAATCCAAACACTTTTTTAAAAAAACTATCATAAGTAAATAAACACTCTAGCTAAAAGCAATTTTGAAGCTAAATTAAATTTTAAAATAAAAATTTTAGCTTAAGTTTGATCAGTGCTTTAAAAACCAGTTTAAACCGGTCAATTGAACCGGTTAAACCGGATTTCGCACAGTAGACCGGTATTTTAAGCCCAGTCTTTTTGGCCGGTTTGCTGAAACATCGTACCGACGGTTTTTTTTCTAAAATACCGGTTTTTACCGGCAAATCGGTTTTAAGTACGAGAAATTTTATATTTTTGCGGCCCATATTTTTCCAAAATTACTTTTAACCCAACAATTCACATTCAAATATGTAAACCTTAGGACTATTTTTTTTTTAAATTGAGTGCTTTCGTATTATATATTTTTTTAAATATATTAATATTAACTTTTGGATTATTTTTGCTACGGAATCATTTAATTTTCGTTATATTTAGAGTTGAAGTTGAAATTTATAGGGTAAACTATTCAACCGGTTGAACCTTCCGGTATAACCCGATTCAATCGGCTGTACCATTTTTTAGCCCAATCCAGTATACGTAAAATACTTGTTTTTAAAACATTTAGTTTGATTTTGTTATTAACTGAAATTAACTAAACAAAACTAAAAACCAATAAATTAACCGAATAAACCGAACCGATTACTAACTATCCTTCAAACCACACTTTTTGTTGGCAACTGGCAATTAGTCAGTCATCGTCACAACATATGCTTTCTCCCACTGACTTTACACTGAACTTAACAACACAATAAACCAAATCTAAACCCTAGATCCACCAGCATCATCAATGCCGAATCCAAAAAGATTCTTCCAAGCTAGATCTCAATCCAACAGCAAATCAACCGTACTAACACTCTGTTTCGTGATCTCGATCTCCGGTTTATTATTATTCGGACTCGCCGTTTCACGCGGACGAATCGGAGGCCAAAGCAAGTGTAAGTACGGTAAGCCGTTATCAGTTTCCGTTGTTTGGGATAAAAGTGGTGTAAGTAGTGGTTTAGTGTCCGATGGAGATCGGAAGAGGCATAAGGTTATGGGATTTGTGGGAATTCAGACCGGCTTTGCCTCCGTTGGCAGGCGGAAAGCGTTGCGGAAGACGTGGTTGCCGTCTGATCACCAAGGACTTCAGAGGTAGTAGTTATATATAAAAGTATGTAATTACATCATAGAGTAATTAGGTGATGTAATTACATAATTACATTACTTTATGATGTAATTACATAATTACTCTACTTGTATATATAATTACTCTACTTGATTCTCACATTTAGCACGTTAATTTTATTTGTATTTGATCCAAACCCGTAGTTATGATCTGGTTGTGTGCTTGTAGAAACTGAAATTGAAATTGATATGTTTCTATTTAGGAAAGTACTGATGCCGAAAATGTGAAAAAGCGTATTGAAAATAGTGTGTGTGGTGTGGTTCGGTGCGGTTTTGGGCTAAAACCAAACCGAAAACCAAAACTTCGGTTCTTGGAATTTTAAAATCGTTCGGTTTCGGTTTTTTCGGTTTTTACCATTTGAACGTTGAAAATTTTAGGCCGAAAAGGAAGTTTGTGGAAAATAATGAATCCAGATAGAAATAACTTTGTTAATTGTTAACTAATAGACTGTTATACATTTAGGCAAAAGTATTTGAGTTACATATATATTAAATTCTTATAAATTATTTCAAATAAAAACTAATAAAAATAAAATCTAGAAATTCGGTTCGGTTTTTGTTGCATGCAAAACCAGAACCGAACCATTAGTTTGGTTTTCACAAAAACATAAAACCAAACCGCTGGTTTTTGTCTCGGTTCGGTTTTTTTCGGTTTGGATTTTTTGGTTTTTTCGGTTTTGGATTGGTTTTTTCGATTTCTTGCACACCCCTATAAAATACCGAAACGGAATGGTTAAACATGAAAAAAATGAATACTGATATACCGGTAGACGGTAGTAACAAATATTCATTTGTTTGCTTCGGTGTTTTAGATATTTGAATCGTCGATGAATATGCAAGTCAATGTAATTGATTCGTGTTGTGACTGTATCATATAAGCAGATCAGATCAGGAGTGATTACTGATTATACTCTATTGAGTATGTTAATGTATACTATATAGTTTTAAATTTATGGATCAATTCAAATCAAGCTTTGCTTTATTAATACATAATTATCGGGTTTTTTTTTAATGGGAGAAATTTACATGTTTCAATGGTTTCTAGCAGAGAGATGAAAATGCTTTGGCTTTTAGGTGATCTGTTATTTGAACCACTATGAAACACACAAGATCCTCCCTTTGAGAATAGTGCAAAGTCAGGTAAGATACTCGATGGGATGTGACTTGTACAATCTAATTAGTACTTTAGCGGTGTGGTTATTCCATTTGAAATGGCGGATTAGGTCTGTTTTATAGTGGTTCATCCATTTAAAATGGCATAATCGTCCAACTCAGCGGACAATTCCTGGCATAGTATGCAACAATGCTAGTATCTACCTAGAAACCAAAACAGTTTCATCTCTTATAGAAACCATTGAAGCATTTCGTTTTCTACTATTAAAAAAAGTTTCATAATAATCTGATTTATATATTAAAGCTTTTCAGACTTCCAAATGAGCTTGCTTTATCTTGTATACTTTTAATGGACGGTTTTGAGATATTAAGGGGATCAAATTTGCAGCCCATTTATGATGTTCACTGTGTGCAGACTGGAAGAGGCAACAGGTTTAGCCTTTAGGTTTATTATTGGCAAAACTAGTGATGCATCAAAGATGGCTGAGCTTAGGAAAGAGCTGGAGGAATATGATGACTTCTTGATGTTGGATATCGTTGAGGAGTATAGTAAGCTTCCATACAAAACGTTAGTGCCAATGGCTGAAACAAATTAGGAAATTGTGCTCATTTGTTGATAGATATACTTTGTGTTACTGTTTTAGGTTAGCCTTCTTCAAAGCTGCATATGCACTCTATGATTCTGAGTTTTATGTTAAAGCTGATGATGACATATATTTAAGACCAGGTAACTTATTGTTCTTTATTTTTGTACGTGGTTTTTCATAACTATAATTCTAAAAGTGTCATGTAAAACAACTATCACTAAATTTTCTAGATCCAAATCAGTATCCGTTTTAATTTTGTTTCCTAAAAAAAGGTTAAAATGTGTAAAAGCACTATTAGTTGCTAGAATAAGTGAAGATGCGCATGCACAAAGAACGTATTTGGTATTTTTTTGGCTAAAACCATCATGCTTTTGTGAAAAGAGATGGTTTGTTTGCAACTAGAAAAAGTACAATGGTTACTTTGTCAACTCATTGTTGTATAAGATTGTATTTTAATTGTTATTTTCTTGATTTCTTATTGCCGTTTTACACATCTTGTTCTGTTGGATTCTAGATCGTCTCTCACTGCTTCTGGCTAAAGAACGATCTCACTCACAGACTTATCTTGGATGCATGAAGAAAGGTCCCGTGTTCACTGACCCAAAACTCAAATGGTTAGTCTTCCAGAGCTTCTTATGTGCTAGTATATTATTATGTATGGATGTAATATGTATCTCATGCTACTCTTATTGGTTGCCATATGACCCACATCCTCATCATATTATCAAGGCAAAATCATTGCCAACTTACATTTTGTCAATTAAGATTCCTAAAAGGGCCCTTTGATCTTCAGCCTCATGGGTTTTGCACATATTTTCTAAAATAAATAGTATATTAGAAGCTGATGGATATTACACACACTGATATATGCAGGTATGAACCTCTAGGGTATATGCTCGGGAAAGAGTACTTTCTCCATGCTTATGGCCCAATATATGCTCTTTCTGCAGACGTTGTTGCAAGCTTAGTTGCTCTAAGAAACGACAGGCAAGTTTTTCCCATCTCTGGAACATTTTAGTTCATAGTTATTTAATCATAAAGGTCTGAAAAAGATACTATTTTACTCATGTACCAAAACAGACATGATATGTACATTAATATTAACCGTTACTAGTTTTATTAACTCTATGATATTGCATCTTCCAGTTTCCGTATGTTTAGCAATGAGGATGTTACTATTGGTGCATGGATGCTCGCAATGAATGTCAACAACGAAGACAATCGTCAACTTTGTCAACCTGAATGTACTGCTACATCCATTGCTGTGTGGGATATCCCCAAGTGTTCTGGTTAGTGTGTGTGTGTGTATTTAAATTCTCTCAAGCACGAACAATAGTTATGTGAATGAATATATGATGTTGCAGGGCTGTGTAACCCTGAAAAGAAGATGTTGGAACTTCATAAAATGGAAAACTGTGCAAGCAGCCCGACTTTGCCATCTGATGAAGACGAGTGACAGGTGCACTAAAGTTTACGTTTTTTGAAGTATACCCTTTTACACTTGAATGCTACAAATAGCTTTAGGTAAATTTTATGTGTGTGTCTCAATTCTTTTATTATATACCAACCCGATTGACAAAAGTTTTGAAATGTAAACGACTGTAATAGTGTAATGTAAAACTAGTTCTAGTTGTTAGAATATCTGGATGAACGTACTAACCTGTGTGATCCGTTTATTTTAATATTATTATTGAAAAATGTGTTTGCCATTGCCATACTTTAAGCTTGTTAGGTATTTTATGCCAAATTTAGAAGTTAAGAGAGATATGTGCATGCTGTGTTTTGATTTAAACGTAATTGTTTTATACATATTTGTATTTTCTGTTGTAAATGTAATTTTAGCGTATTAATATGGTAGAGTTACAGAGTAACATAAAATAAAAATACCTGGGTTGACTGAGTTGTGTTTGAGACAATCTGTGAATATGTATCTGGTGTTCGGTTCATGTGTTTTACACAATTTTGGTGTTTTTGTCGTTTAAAATTTTTGGGTTCGTCTGGTTTGACTTTTGGCCCGTTTAGTAACCAATTATTTCAATCTTGGTGAAAAATGAGTAGGGTTGTAATTATTTGTTATAGAAGTTATATAAAACCATTTTGAAATAAGGAAATCACCCCTTCCCTCGTGGAACTGAGTCGGTTTGGATAATAATTCTGGGCCAAACTGGTAATTACGGTTTCTGAAAACACAGCCCAAAATGGCCAGATTCTGTTGATTAGCCGAACCGGCTGGTTACAGCGTTTTGGTGGTTCTGTTTAGTAATTTGAAAGTTATATTTTTGTTTTCCTTTTCACAATCGTTAGCGTGCTAAAAACTTAAAATTCTTAAGGTAGAAGATGGTTAATCACTTAATTGATATTGTACATATACATGATTTTTTTTATTAAAAATTTGTGAAGCAAATAAATAAAAAAAGGTCTTGACAGTTTGGTTTACAAAGTTGTTTCCAAGTTCTAAACCACTGGTAAACTGTTAAAATCGATCCATGAACCGAGCCACATCTATTTTAAACTAGCCAGACCAGCCGACTTGTTTCAGTTTCACATGCCTTGTTTTGCTAAAAATTAACCCTATCATCAACACAAATGAGTGTTTACATTTAAATCTGTATCGTCACATCTTCTGTTTATCCAATCTTATTATTGGTATTGGTATTGGTATTGGTAATGGATTTTGGATAATGGAACATGAAGGACACTTATATTCACTTTAGAGACTCTCATACTAACATTTTTTTCAAAAGAGATTAGTGTTACAGCAGAACAAAGAAAGTGACTTGGTCACCCATACTTCAAAATGAACATCTAGAAAGCATTAAAATTGACTACTTGATTGAAAATTATTTCAAACATAAGTTCGTGCAACTCAACCTATGATAGCAACGAACTTCCTGCCAAATGAAACAACCAGCCAACAGTTTGTTGTTAGTTTCCGACGGTCATCAACGAGTACTCGTAAATTTATCTTTTATATAGTTTTGGATTTTTTACTATTAATTGGTAACGTTTTTAACAGTAAAATGACAAAAATGTCCAATTCACGTGTCAATGTTGACAAAATGCCCATTTGACCAACCAATCTTATAATGTCCACTAAAAACTCATCGACTTGATCACTTTTTAATAATTACTTGACGGAATTACTAACTAACCAATATATGCAGTGTGCAAAAATATCTAGTCGGAACAAAAGAATCTTGTTGGAAGCCAAAAAATCTTGTCTAAAGCCAAAATAAATCTCGTCGGAAGCCAAAACAAATTTCGTCAGACATCAAAATATTTTTCGCCGGAATTCAAAATAATCTCGTCAGACGCCTAAATTAATAATCCCGCCGGCTTCGACGATATTTTAGAAAAACTTGTGACCCAACGGTTATATAACGTGTGGCAGAATCTGGTTGGTTAAATATCCAATCAGATAATAATTAAAAAGTGATCAGGTTAATGAGTTTTAAGATGAACATGTTAGAAGTTAGTCAAATAGACATTTTATTAACTTTGACTGGTCAAATGGACATTGATTTTCTTGCAGCGGTTTGTTTTCTGACTTTCTCAACACCAAATACAACGTTAGAACCCGTTTTATTTTCAAAACGGGTTCCATTAGGGGACAAATCTCCCCGGTTTTGTACTATTATGAGGTAGCTTAAGAGGCATCATGTGGCTAGTTTCAGAGATGTGCCTGCAGCCATTGTGATCCTTTTAGTACTGTACCAGGTACTGCCGTATGATGTTTGTCGTTTTTACTCTCATCAATTATATATATGTACCACGTACATGCATAAACATACGTTCAATCGGTTTGGATAAACTGACAAATGACAAGGTTTTCTGCCTCAATGTCTCAACCTAATCATGTGTTGCCTTTTTCATGTGAATTCATACGTTTGATGTTTCGTTGTCATAATATAAATACATGCACACATCTATCATCATTCATCTACAACGTGGTCCGTAAGTGTTTGACCAAAGTACAAATCGTCAAACCTCACCTATAAATAGTTATTATCATCAAGTAGTTACGTGATAAAAAAAGGTGTTGCACTTATTTTATAAACTAAAAGTGTACGTATATTAACAGTTTTGCAAAAATCCCGACTAGGCATTAATTAATCGCTAAACCTCATTTTACTGATTAATTTTAGACTAGTTGGCTAATTAATCGGTCATCGGTCAAATCCAGCGGTTTCCGATGAGATTCTGACTAAAATCAGTTGTTTCCGGCGAGATTCCAGCAAAAAGTAATAGTTTCCAACGAGATTCCATCCAAAATATGTTTGTGTATGTATAAAATTGAATATTACATATAAAAATATGTGTGTGTGTGTATAAAACTGAAAATATACATTAAAATCCGATCCGATTAATCCTGATTAATCGCTAATCCCAACTCCCAACCCCACCGTTCGACTAGCGATTTTTACAACGCTGCGTATATATATAATGCCTACATACTTAGTTACGTGACAAATTAACATGTGGGATCGAGGTGCATGCAGCCAATGTTACTCAGTGGCCATCAGTCTTAATTTAGATGCTCATGTACCAGGTACTGCACTCATGTGGTCTTTGTCGGTTAGTTTTACTAGATGTATATATATCTATATCTACTACGTACGTACATACGATATTAACGGAACACCACATGGATATATGCATGCAGTTGGATCAGTTTGGATAAACTGACAAGGGTTTGTGCTTTAATGCCTCAACCATATCATGCATGCGTTGCCTTTTTTTCATGTGAATTCAAACGTACGTATGTATGATGCTTCATTATCATATTAATACATGCATACATACATATATATACATGCATTGTATATGATTACATCATCCACATATATATCTGCTTCCTTAGGTGCTGACTCAAGTACAAATCGTCAAACCTCTCACCAATAAATTGTCATCCATATATCTTCATGGATATGGAAGTATATGGATAAGAAGGTGTTGTACATTTGTACTTGGATATCTGAATTCAAACTTTTTTTTTTTTTTTTTACAAAAAGCATATCTAGTTGTGGTTTTAGTGGTAATTAAGATCATTGGTTTACTACAATCATGATTTACTAAACCTAAAACAAATAGGAATATATATATAGACTGATTAATTCGAGTTAAAAGGTTTAAAGTACGTGTTAAATCAAATATTCGGGGGCAACACGCGTGTTGGGGTCTCTTTGATTGATGGGAGATGTTTCAAATTTGAATAACGAGTAAACTGTAATTTTCGTCTATATGGTTTGCTCAAATCTGCGGTTTTAGTTCAATAGTTTCAAATTTGTGATTTTCGTCATGTGGTTTTATTTCACTTGCAATTAAACTCGACCTCACTAACACCGTTAAGTCTTGTCGTTAAACCCATCAGTGTGTCTCTCACATGAGGGGCAGTTTTGTCTTTTTTTTTCTCCCCAAATAAACCCGATCCAATTCGCAAGCCCTCTCACGTGAGGGGTTGGGTGCATTTGGGGTAAAAAGGACAAATTGTCCCTCATTGAGGGGCACAATGATGGATTTAACGACGTGACTTAACTCAGGTTGGTGGGGACGAGTTTAATTGCAAGTGAAATGAAACCACATGGACGAAAATCACAAATTTGAAACTATTGGACTAAAACTGCAGATTTAGACAAACCACATGGACAAAAACCGTAATTCACTCTTGAATAATTGATAGAAAAGTGTATAGGGATTACTAATAATCAACCGTAAATGATATATCGGTGATAACATTCATAAGTGGCGAGTTACTACGGATTGATTGCCCTTTGGTGACCCGTCAATGGCAATTGAAGATCAACAAAAACTAAGTATTAGCAAAAACTGAGTATCAGTTGCAACTATGATGTCATTGGCAACTAGTTGTCAGTCGTAATTGGACGGTCAATAGTAACTAAGTTATTAGTTACCAATAGTAATTTTAAGTTTCCATCTCTATAAATGTCTATATGTCGACATTTATAATTTCCGAAATTATCTACAACGGTTAGTATTCTACATAAAAGGTCTTTTGTCTATTTTTGGTAAGTTGTTATCATAACAAAACTGTATATTCTCTTCTGTTATATTAAATTTCGGTTTGTACCACTATAATATATTATCAATTATCTTGAAAGTGATTTATCCGCGAATTATAAATATATATGCCTATTCGATTATTTATAATACCTACATATAGTTATCTACATTCTTGTATTGACATGACAAATTTGAATCTAACATGTGTGATATGATGTCATAATGAAACTAAATGCCTTGCCAAAGATTTGTTAGCAGTTGGCGTGCTATTCTTTTAATATATGCAATCGAAATTACTTATCTTTTCATAATACACCTCAATGGCTATAATATGATAAGGTTAAAAGTAAAGCAATTCAATCGGTGATAAGTACGGCGTGTTGTGTATATATGATACAAGGAACGAATCCCTATTTGACAACAAACGAGTATTCTTTAATAGAATTAAGAAAGACATCAAGAGGTTCAGTTTCCTTTAGTTGAAAAACATAGGGAAACTGGTAAAGGTGGATTGAGATGGATGGTGTTCTTTTTCGATTAGTTACTGATCATGTAATAGGGTGTGTATGTTTCTAGCGCATTAGCTGTCTACGGTCTAGTTTCTTGCTAGTAAAGACATGTTTCTGTAATACAATTTGCCGTTAGAAACTTATGTATGGCATTCATTAATTATAACTATCATAATTTGAATCAAAGGTCTCTTACAAAAATTAATTTTTAGTATGGCGTTGTATACAGTTCTTGAGTCTAGTTCTATCAGTCTCATTGGTTAATTGGTAAGACGACATATTCAAGTCCGAAAATCGTTGGTGCAAATTTAAGATGAGGACAATTGACTTTGGTGAAGTAAAAGGAAAGAACGAATCACTTACACTGTCCTGGTGTATTTGCATCGGTGTCAATCACCTAAGTAAAAGTAAAGTATATCATCCAATCACGTTATGCTTTAAGACCATACTATGTTGAGACGTTTAATCAGATTTTATTTCCTGGATGACAAATGAACACATCATTTTTGTTCACCGTGAGACTTGAACTTTCATCATTTAGGAGAGACTCCACCTTAACAAACACTTGAATACCATTGGGTTACAAATCCTTTAGTAGGTGTTCAATCTAATAAAATAATATAACAATATTGCAAGTACGTTTTGTATTTCAATTAGACTCGGATAGTATACTAAATCATTTCTTATTAAAATATTTTAACGGTATACATATTCAATAATCTGGTAAGACATAAAGTGTTATGTAAAGAACAAGCTATATTTGCAGTGTTGACCTCACAATTGTATTTGACACGACATTGGGGTTAATAAACCTCACATTTACACTTTGGGCTATGGCCTCACAACTTACAACCTCACATATGTATTGATTTCATAATAGGGTCAATCAGCCTCAAATTTGTAACTAAAAGATCTTAAATTTTTATTTTTAATATACATATTTTTTTTATATTTAACTTTTAAACAGGTATAAACAATGCATGTTTCTTAAAAAAAAGCTTAAAATTGTTTCATAGTTATTTTTTTTACTTTTATAGTTATGTCTTATAAAATTGAATAAAATGGTATTGGTGTTTATTATAAAATTGTTTTTTTTAAATCATAATATAAGTTTTAAGTTATTGCCTTGTAACCAAAAATAAAAAATAAAATAAAGTTACAATATATTTGTATCACGGTAAATTAGAAGATCTTGTCGACTGATTGATCCAACTAGAGTACCACCGGTGAAGGGCTCTAACAACGACCATATTTAGTTATCCTATTAATGATATGATTATAACATATAAAAAGCATACTTTTATATTAGAAAGTTAACGTTCAAATGAAATTAACATGCTAATTGTGATAATCAAGTAGAGTAATTAAATATACAAGTAGCGTAATTACATAATTACTCTATGATGTAATTACATAATTACTCTGTTTGTATATTTAATTAATTTAATTACTATACTTGATTTCACAATTAACACGTTACTTTTTTTATATTTAATTACTCTACTTAATGTATATTTAATTAATTTAATTACTATACTTGATTTTCACAATTAATACGTTACTTTTTTTATATTTGATTCAAATTCTATATAAATATTGTATATAAAGAAACAAGAAGTATATACAATTATATAAGAAAATGTTGTCACATATACACTTTTTAGCGTTATTTTATTCGAAAGTGGAAGCATTTTTCAATAATTGACATTGCAATAATTATTCTAATATTGTTACTTGTCATATAAGCTAAGCTAAGCTAACACTCATAACTCCATCATCCACAACCTACTCTATACTTTAATCAACAAATATAATCTAAAGTATTCAAAGTCAAGAAAACACATCCTCTAATTATTATTCTCAGAAGTGTGCACTTTTGATAATTAGTTGTATTGATATAATTGTCGAAAATGTCATGAAAAATGTTTATTCTATAATTACATCTTACATATTTTTTAAGTGTTAACGTGACTCTTAAAATTTGTACTTTTAACATTATTATTATATTAAACATGCATATCGCTTTATATATAGACTATAGTAAGAGTTGGGTTCGATTCATGACAACCAATACGCATGTGCATATGTGATAATTTTACATGTGAGTAGAACCATGTAACATCCATTTCATATGAATAAAACCATGTTTGATAGGAACCCTTCAATTTTATTTTTTTCATATTAGCGTTCTCAATCTTTTATCTACTCGTTAAAACATTATCATATGTGTGGGTATGTGTGTTGAATGATGTGTACAATAGACTAACAAACATATAATGCTGTTAATAATCCAAAAAACTAAAGGATTATACAGAAAATCAAGCGTCAGATATGTATATTGGTGGATGGTATGAAGTGATCAATTCGAACGGACAACTTATTGTCTTGATATTGATCAATCCTTATAATATAAGAATTCATCTATATGTCATACTAAATACGAATCTCTACATAGAATTATTGGCATCAAAAAAGGACTACACTAGCAGATTATTATTTGGGATGGTTCGATTTTGTTTACTACCGTAGGTGGTTTAATTGAAATATAAAATATAAAATTATATATCAAATATAACTTCAAAAAAAAAGTAACATTTTTATATTTTTAAATAACTCTTAATAAAATTATGACAAATTGGAATTTAATAATCTCAACTTAATGCAGTTGAACGAAAATAATCTAAACTTAGAAATAGTTGTCACCGATTCCAACTTTCACACTATTTGCTTTCATTGGACCTCCGTTAAAAAAAAAACTTAACGGCGTTAAGTTTTTTCCAAATTTCAAACTGACACTTTAGGGCTTTTGATCTAAATGAGGATACGAGTCGATTGATGTAAAGCTTACCTCAAAACGGTAGTCCAAACGGCTAAAGGATGCTTCAATTCCGTTGTTTAAACTTTTAATTAACAAAATTCAATCTGTTTGGAGCACTGTCTCGATTTAAGTTTTACAATAATCGATTCGTATTCTCATCCGATAAAAAACCCTAAAACCCTAAAAGGTTAAAAGATACCGCTTAAATCAAATAATGGAAATGAGAAATGACATGAAAAGAGGTGAATTGATGGGTTACATATGTGTAATACGTCACATGCACAATACGTAAACTCTGCGGTCGAAATGCAAGGAGCTCATGATGTATGCAAACTTAAATTACCTTTGGTTTGCATTAATGCTTATGGTTGTTGTTTGGGTATTGATTTTGGTATGTATATTTTAGGTATGCGATTAATGTGGTATGCAACGGATTCTAGGTAGTGTGATATTGGGTCCTTTGGTTTGATAATGGATGTAAATTGGTCACAACAATTATTAGAATTTTGTTAACAAGAACATCACAAACACCAATAATTTCCATTACAAAATAGGGACTTTTGTCACTACATATGATATGCATTTGAATTGGTAATTTCTTTGGTATTCAATTGAGATGCAATTTTTAGGGTAATGTGATTTGGAGGTGCACAAATCGGGTTATTTAAATACCTGGTTTCGGGTATGACCGGATATTGAAAATCGGGTATTGGCAATACCCGTGTCGGGTTCGGGTCCAGGTATTACCTTTAAAAACCATACCCTATATATTAGGTTCGGATGGGGTATAGAACCGAGTATTCTAAAACTGTGTATTTGAATACCCTATTTCCGGGTATTGAGAAAACCCTCTTTTGGGTTTTTTTCTTGTAATTTTCAGATATTTTTTGGGTATAGATCGAGAATTTGAAAAACCTAATTTCGGGTATTGAAAAAACCGGTTCCAGTTTTCAGGTACTACCGAGTACAAATCGGGTCCGGTTCGGGTACGAGTTTTGGTATCAAAATGCATACCCTATTTGTACCCTACGAGTAGAGTCGGGTATTGGCTCAGGTATTAAAAATCCAGAGTATAAAAACAATCAGTTCCGAGTTTTTTTTCGGTCCGGTTCCAGGTTCGGGTTTTTTTTACACCTCTAATCTGATTTGCTTCTGATTTTGGGTCCATGTGGTTTGATTATGGGCCTGAGATGGCCTATCAGTTAATCAAAACATAAACAAATTTTTTTTCTTCAATACACAAGTACAACTTTACAAAATAGACACACATATCAAACTTATAAACCCTAACATAACTTATTATACAAATCACAAATATTGATGTATAATTTAGTTATATTACATTGTAAACTATACATGAAAAATAATCAATTTATGATTATCTAGTACTTGCTTTTGATAAGTTTTTCTTTGTTAAAGCTTAGCTTAAGAATTTCCCTAATATAATAAAGCCAACATGAAGTAGGACAAACTATGACATATGTTATATTTGTCGTTTGTTGGCATTTACTAGAAGTCATTAAACAAATCTCCATCAAATGAATTAAATGTGCCGACCATCTAAAGAAATTCCAACATTTCAAGAAAAATGTTATATTTTCTTGAACAAGTCAATACTTCAGAAATATGGTTAGAAATCAAACACATGATATATTATTTTAATTTTTAGTATATACTAAAACCCAACTTAAAATCTTTTGTTTAGAGCATTCTCATCCCACTTCCCATTCCCATCTCTATAATTACACTAAAAAATATTATATTTTTCTCTCCTATTCAATTAAATAATATTTTTTATACCTTTATCATTACAGTTTTCTCTCTCCTCTACTCACAACCAATCCAACAAATATTAAAAAATAAATAGGGGCAAACAATGTTCCCCAAATGATTCCCCAAATTTACAAAAAATCACTACATTTCTCTCTCCACCCTATAATTTACACTCACAATCACTCACAACCTCATCCTATAATTTGCAAACTCCTCACACTTTAACCATCAAACTAACTCTTGTCTATTATATTTTAAACTATCAAACTTATAAAAAACCAACATAGTTCTTTGTCTTTTTATACATCATCAAACTTTCAATTTTTGTCACAAAATACTTTTTTCACATTATCTTAACAAAATGAACAATACCAATCGAGATTTTGTCACTTACCCGCCACAACGTAGTTCAAAGCAGCTACAAAAAGAGAGTTTGGATTCTTTCAAGTTTTTAACGAGATAACCAGCAGAGACATTAGGGTATCTTCACGAGTGAACCAATCTCCAAACTTAGAGCATTCCCATCCCTTCTGCTATCTCTAAATCTAAAATTACATTAATAATCATTACATTTTCTCTTCATTTTCAATTAAATAATATTTTTTATACATTTATCATTACAATATCGCTCTCCTTCACTCACATTCACTTTTATAAAATACTTAAAAAATTAATAATGTATATGAACTTTTCAAATATATAGAAAAACACTACATTTTCTATATAGATTATGAAAACACCACTCACATTATTTGATGAATATGACGTGAATACTCTTATCATAAATATCAACCAGGGATAAACTCGATAACAAACCCCGTTACCCAAAATCCTTATCATGATTTTCCTAAAATCCAGCTATCGAAACCGATACCAAAGGCAAAAGTTATAGAATATAGAAATACTAGTACCAAACCAAATCGCACCGAACTAAAACGTCAAATAATCAGTACCAAATTCAATACCAATATCAAACCAATATCTATACCCGTACCTGTTTACTCCTCTATGTAAAAAAAAAATGTAAATTAGTTTTGTGTTTTAAGTAGCAAGAAGAGTAACTAAAAAGGAAAGTAAAAGCTAAAAAAAAGTTTAAAAAACAACTCTTAACACACACTCATCTCTTTCTTCCCCAATTTAAATCACGAGATCCCCATCTTCTTCATCTCTTTCTTCTTTATTCCATTCCATGATATTATTATTATTATTACTACTATTTGCTGACGTCATCTTTCTCCGGTGGCTGTCCTCCATTCTCAACCTCACCGGCACCGGAACCCACCAACACAATAATCTTAATCTTCATTTCCCATCATAAAGCTTCAATCTTTATTATTATTATTAATCTTTATTATAACAATAATATTAATATGTCTAACTCCGGCAACCCAATTCCGGCCACTCTTTCCGATCGCCTCCGAAAGTCTTTAACTTTCGAACCAGACACCAACACCACCAACAAACCCGACTTCCGTGAACTCCATTTGGGTTCTCCGGTCTCACCTTTATCCGCTAGACCGGCCGCCAGCACTAGTTCCAGCTCCTCCGGTTCAGTCTCCGGTCGGACCGGGAAAACTGTAACTGGTAACACTGGTAACACCGGAAACAATCACTCCGGCGATTTGTCGGTGGAAAGCTCACCGACCGCTGGTGGGTCCCGGAGAACAAGTTCGGTGACTTCTCGGGTTGGTAATGTGCTTCCGGCTGGTAATATTTGTCCGTCTGGTAGACCGGTTGGGATGATGGCGAACGGGAGCCCGAAACCGGAGGTTTTAAGTTTGGGGACTGGGAATTATGGTCATGGGAGTATAATGAGAGGTGGGTCAGGGAGCAAACCCGGTGAGGGTATCGTTTCGGGTGCGTCGAATTCGATGAGTTCGACGAAGAATACGATGAATTCGAGGAGGTTGTTAACGGATCCGGACGAGTTGAAGAGGTTAGGGAATGAGAGGTATAAGAAGGGGTGTTTTGTGGAGGCATTGGGATATTATGATAGGGCGATAATGGTGCAGCCTGGTAATGCTTCTTTGCATTGTAACCGGTCGGCTGCATTGATGTGTTTGAACCGGTTGAGTGAGGCGGTGAAGGAGTGTGAAGAGGCTGTTAAGTTGGATTCGGGGTATGTCAGGGCGCGTCATCGGTTGGGGTCTTTTCTTATCAGGTAAGAGTTTGTTTAAGATGTTTGGTTGTTGTGATTTTTTCGAGATTGGAGAATGTTATGTGATGTTTAATGATTGAAACTTGGTGTTCTTGAAAATTGATATTTTGTTAAAGATTGAAACTTGGTGTTTTTGATGGTTGATATCTTGTTAAATATTTAAACTTGGTGTTTTTGATATCATGTTAAAGATTTAAAATTTTAAACTTGGTGTTCTTGATGCTCATGTTAAAAGATTGAAACTTGGTGTTATTGATGATCATGTTAAAGATTGAAACTTGGTGTTCTTGATAATCATGATAAAAATTGAAACTTGATGTTCGAAATTATGTTAAAGATTGAAGCTTGGTGTTCTTAATGATCATATAAAAATTTGAAACTTGATGTTCTTGAAATTATGTTAAAGACTGAAACTTGGTGTTTTTGATGATCATGTTAAAGTTTGAAACTTGGTGTTCTTAAAATCATGTTAAAGATTGAAACTTGGTGTTTTTATTAAAATCATGTTAAAGATTGAAGCTTGTTCTTGAATCATGTTAAAGATTGAAACTTGGTGTTTTTTATGATCATGATAAAAATTGAAACTTTATGTTCTTGAAATCATGTTAAAGATTGAAACTTGGTGTTTTTGTAAAATTATGTTAAAGATTGAAACTTGTTCTTGAAATCATGCTAAAGTTTGAAGCTTGGTGTTCTTGATGACCATGTTAAAGAATGAAACTTGGTGTTCTTGAAATCATGTTAAAGATTGAAACTTGGTGTTTAAAAAAAAAAAAAAATCTTGTTAAAGATTGAAACTTGTTCTTGAATCTTGTTAAAGATTGAAACTTGTTCTTGAATCATGTTAAAAATTGAAACTTGTTGTTCCTGATGATCATGTTAAAATTTGAATCTTGTTCTTGATGATCATGTTAAAGATGATAACTTTGTGCATGGTTCCATTTACAAGTTGGTATTGCTTTTTCTGACAACAGTTGCTTTTCATGTCCTGTTCTTCATTATTAAAGATATATACTTTATGATTATTGCTCAAGATAGTTCGACAATTTATATTCTTCTTGATGATCATTACTTAGTAACTCATATTCGAATACCTTTTATTGCAGAATTTCTCTACTTTTTTACAATTTATGTTTTGCGATCGCAGTTTAGGGCACGTTGAAAACGCCAGGAAGCACTTGTGTTATCCAGGGAGCCAACCCGATCCAAACGAGCTGAAAAAATTGCAGACGGTGGAAAAGCATTTAAACAAGTGCGCTGATTTGAGACGAGTGCGCGATTGGAACGGTGTTTTAAAGGAGGGTGATGCTGCCATTGCTTCTGGTGCCGATGCTTGTTCTCCGGTAATAAGTGATCTGATTTTGAAATTATTTATTATGTAATTAGATTAGTGTCACTTTTTTTAATAATTTATAATGTTTTTGTTATGGAATTTGACAGCTATTTGCATGTAAATCAGAAGCGTTATTGAAGCTTCGGCAACTAGATGAAGCAAATTTAAACCTTTTGAATGCACCTAAATTTGAAGCAACTTCATGTTCCCAAACGAAATTCTTCGGAATGCTATCGGAGGCATACATTTTGCTTGTTCGTGCTCAGATTGACATGGCATTGGGAAGGTGAGCAAAACGGGCGGGTCGGGCAGGGTGTATGGGTCGAATGGGATGGGTCGGGCCAAATTGATTGAAATCGCCTCCTCTATTTATATCATATTAAAGATAATTTTTTTGTTTATTTTCAAGATTCGAGGATGCAACGAGCTCAATCGAGAAATCTGGTCAAATTGACCCACGGAACGTTGAGATTGCGTATTTGCTTCAAAACATCAGGTCAGTGTCTCGGGCCCGAGCTCGTGGCAATGATCTTTTCAAGTCAGAAAGACTCACAGAAGCGTGTTCAGCTTATGGTGAAGGGCTACGGCTCGACCCGTTGAACCCGGTTCTCTTTTGCAATCGGGCTGCTTGTTGGTTTAAACTGGGCCAATATGAGAAATCACTTGAGGATTGCAATCAAGCACTCGTTATCCACCCGAACTACACAAAAGCACTTCTTAGACGTGCTGCCACATTTAGCAAGGTATCAAACATTAGTTTTTTTATTAATTTATGTTATAATATTTGTATAAAAAAAACTTGTGAGCTGACCCGGCCCGGCCCGGCCCGTTTGGCGTTGCAGCTCGATAGGTGGGATGAATCTGTGAAAGATTATGAGATTTTGAGGAGGGAACTGCCGAACAATAATGACATTGCTGAGTCACTGTTTCATGCTCAAGTTGCTTTGAAGAAGTCTCGTGGCGATGATGTAAATAATATGAAGTTTGGGGGCGAAGTTGAAGTGGTTACAAATCTTGACCAGTTTAAAGCTGCAGTTGCTTCATCTGGTTAGTTTTCATTTGGTTTGTTAAATGTTGTTTATGGATGTTATGTTTTTTGTTTGTTGAATTTTTGAAGTTTGAAACCTGCAGGAGCTTCAATTGTTCTTTATAAAACGTTATCGGATCTTCAATGCAAGCAGATAATTCCATCTTTTGAAACACTTTGCAGCCGGTATCCGTCTGTTAGTTTTCTTAAGGTAAGATATGATCATCTGGTTTGATTTTTTTTGTTGTTCTGTCTGATTGGCTTGAACGGGTTGAGACGATGCACTTTAGCCTGTTTGACCTTTACTTGACTGCACCCAACCGGCCCATTTGCACCACATAGGTGGTGGTTTGTCTAATGGGCCAGCCCAACCTGGCCTAAACCAAGTCAACCATGGTTTGGTGGGCCGTCATGTGATCACATGATCTAGAGGTGCAAAAATCGGATTTTTGGCCCAAACTGGTTTGGCTTGAAACAGGTTGGGTTGGGTCAAAGATAGCCAAACCCGATTTTTGGTAAAACCGGGCTGGGTCAGAAAGACAAACCTAGTTTTTGATGAAAGTGGGTTGGGTCAAAGAAAGTCAACCCGGTTTTTCACGGGTCCAGTTGGGTCAAAGAAAGTCAACCTGGTTTTTGGCAGGTCAGGTTAGGTCAAAGAAAGTCAAACTTAGTTTTTGGTGGAAGGGTCGGGTTGTATCAAAGAAAGTCAAACCTTGTTTTTGGTGAAATTGGGTTGTGTTGCGTCAAAGAAAGTCCAACCTCGTTTTTGGTGAAAGTGGGTCAGGTTGGGTCAAAGAAAGTCAAACCTTGTTTTTGGTTCAAGTGGGTCGGTTGGGGCAAAGAAAGTCAAACCTGGTTTTTGGTGAAACAGGTTTGGGCCCCAACCTCTTTTGTAAGAGGGAAAGAATCAAGTTTGACCCGGTTCAAACCGATTACAACCCTATGACTCGGGTTGGGTCCAAACCGGCTTCGGTTGCCAACCCGAGTTTTTTTGTGCATATCTGACCTGATCCGAAACACTTGACCCGCTTTGTAATAAGCATAGTAATAAAGTACGCTTATGGCGACATACACTTAACCATATATATTTTTTAATGAAAAGGTGGATTTAGAAGAAAGCCCGGAAATAGCAAATGCTGAAAACGTGAGGGTGGTGCCGACGATCAAGATTTACAAAAAGGGCAGTCGTGTGAAGGAAATGGTTTGTCCGAGCGCGGAAGTGTTGGAGTCGTCATTGAGGCATTTCACTCTCTAAACGAGCCCAACCCGATTGCCACAGCCCGGAAACGGTTGGGAAATGTTGTACACTTAGTAGTGGCCATATATAGCATTTGATGAAGGAGAATATGGTAATTGCACCCCTCTCCTCAACATACAAATTGTTTTGTTAACCTTGTGACATGACATTAGAAAAGGGGGTATAAAGCTTCTAGCTTAGTGTTTTTTGTATTTTTATTTTTATTTTTATTTTTATTTTTATTTTTTGTTGTTGCAGAATTCTATTCTTTCATTTATATTATTAGTGTACTTTATGATTCTGATTCTTATTCAGATATAGTTCACATTTATTTTCAGCACATAAAACACGCGCCACTTTACTCGCCATTGTCCTCTTTACTGCATATGCGTTTGTACGTAGTGCATGGTTAAAAATTGTATATGAATGTATGCGGTTACTGTATTCTCCGCTTAAACATTGGTTTTGCATTAACATCCTACATGTACGTGTTCGTATGTGTGTGCATTCTTTCATTTGTTTTGATTATAGTTAAATGATCACAAACAAAGTTTGATTATAGTAAAATGATTAAAAACAAAGTTTTCAGTATTTGTTCGGTTCATTTACGATCCCAATTTCTTGGAGGTTTTGGTTGTTTTCAGTTTAGGTATAGACAATTACAAGGGTGTTCAACGTTTGGCTATGCAGGTTTTACCGAAAATTTTAGGCCGAACTGCTAACTACATTTTTTCGGATAATGACAACTCAAACTGGTCAGGTTGGTTGGGTTGGGTTGGTCATAGTTAGGAGTGCAAACGAGTCGTGCTGCTCGCGAGCTACTTGAGATCGGCTCGTTAAAAAGCTCGATTGAGCCGAGCTTAATCGAACCCGAGCTCGAGCCTAAAAGTAAGCTCGTTTAATAAAAAATCCCAAGCTCGAGCTTTATTTATCGAGCACAAGTCGGCTCGCGTGCCTGTTATTTATATAATTTTTTAAAATATATATTTAATAGTTATTAATTAATATATATATAATGTTATGAAAAAATAAATAAAAAGAACTAAATAATACATATTATTTTATACATAAAGTTATAATAGAAAAAAATATATAAAAATAATTATAATTATATAACAAAAATAATTAATAAATAGTAAACGAGCTCGAGCTTTGAAAATAGAGCTCGAAAAGAGCCGAGCTCGAGCTCGATGTCTATGTAAGTTAAACGAGCTTAGTGGAGCTAGGGCTCGGCTCGACTCGTTTGCACCCCTAGTCATAGTAGCTAGTTTTGACTGTTAAAACGGTTTTAAAAAAATAACATTTTTATAGCATGTTTTTGTATTAATTAAATTATTATAAAAGTGACAAGGATAGTTAATGAATATATAATGTACATGCACAACTTTATATATTTATATTCCTAAAATAGAAAGGGTAAATAATAAATGTTATATGACTTGGTTTAATGTTTTGTAACAGTAAATTATAGCATATATTCGTACATGCCTTAAACCGGCTGACTTGTTTCGTTTTAGACGGTTTACTTGGCTTCGGTAATTTATCTTTTATTCAGAATTTTAGTATACAAAACTTTAACTAATTATATATATATATTTTTGAATTCAGAGTATTTATTTACAAAATTATACTATAATAAATGTATGATATGATATTATAATTTATATACAATTACTAATTATACATAAAGAATTGGAGATGTTGAAACCTGAAAGCAAATTAGTCAAAGGGCAACAGAATTGGTCAAAAAACGGTTGTCTCCATAAATGATCAAACTAAAAAAGTTGCTAAATATTTATTACCATAATATTGTTTTTATAATATAAGAAAGAAATGCGTGACCTAACGACTAGTCATTTATTATGTAACTAGTTAATGTTGACTTATGGGACAATACATATTGAATCAATTTTAGATATTCTTCTCAATATTTTCTTGTTCAAAATCTAAACTTTCAATGAGTGTTTTAACTCGATCTCTTATTCACGTTTTATCTTGCATCAATTACTTTATTATAGGGGTGTACACAAAATCAAAACTGAAAAAACCAAAAAAACCGAACCGAAAAAACCAAACTAAACTAGAAACCGGCGGTTCAGTTTTGAACTTTAGAAAAAACAGAAATATCGGTTTTGGTTTTGTATTTTGTAAATAACCAAACCAAACCGAAATAACAAAAATCAAAATAACCATAATATCTTAACCATAATCATTAAAACAAAATAAGTCAATGATTATTCGTTTAGTTTTAACATATGATTAATAACAAATATATTTAGTTTCTGCATATGATTAATAACTAATAATAGTGGTACTTTAGTTTTGATTTTAAATGTATTTTTTATTAGCTTTTAATATTTTAGATCTAGAAATTCAATATTCTATTAATTATTAGTTTAAAGAAAAGAAATATCATATCCAATTTCAATATCTTGGGTCAAATTTTTTTTTACCCAAAAAGGTTTGGCTTGATTAGCGAAACCGAAAAAACGGCATCTAAAAACTAAAAACCGAAAAACCCAAAATTGAACGGTTTTAAAAAATCATAAAACTGAAAGTTTGGTTCTCGGTTCGGTTTTAGTTAAAAACCGCACCGAGCCGCACCACGCACACCCCTACTTTATTGTATACGACAAAAGAATAAAAGAAACAAGAGGTCTTTGAAGCATGGGTCTCATTAGAAGCAACATGTCTACCCGTGGGTTTGAGAAAATATTTGTAACTCTCTCACCATCCTCAAACTCTACCAGTAACTCCGTCACTATGTTTTTCAATAATATATTAAGATGTAAACCATTTATATGTTGTTTACTATAAATGTGAAAAGTATCTTTCTATAAAAGTTTTATATTCCTTCTAGAGATGATAAATGTTTACTCATATTTTTATAACATAAAAATTTACTTTTTCAAAAACTACTATACTTATAGAAAAGCACATGTGTTTTTAAATAATGAAACATCTAGTTATCATGTTTCCTTTTATATAACATTTATATATCCATGCCTTGTTCCTTTTCAGATGCACATGAGTAAACATTATTGGTGTTGACTCTAAAACTATTTTCTTGTTTCCTTTGAAAAACTTGCCCGGATCGAGTAAATAATTCACGGTCGCACCATGAGATCGAGTGTGGTTATTCGGTTGTTTGAACGTCAGTATGTTCAGCAATTGATCAAAGTGTTCATTTGTACATGTTACATGTATCATATATGCCACACGTGATACCAGTGATAGTCGTTGATTGATCGAGGATTCTAATATCTATGATCAATTTGTTGGGTCTGATTAATTGGCCTTTAATGCATGCATTGACCATGAATTGGAAAATCGATACACAATCGTATCGTGTATAGACCATAGTGTTGTTTGGTAGTTATAGAATCACTTGGGATTTATTGATTGTGTCTTTGTTGGTTTGGACAATTAAGAGTATCCTATGAACATACATAGGATGATTTGTGTTTGTGTTTGGCATTCAATTCACATGACCATAAATTCGTAACCATAAAATCATCAAACGGAATACATTTTGAAGTCGGAGCTAATCTTTGATTCGAAACTTCATTTTTCGTTTTTATGGATTTTTACTAGAAACAAAAATTTGAACATCAAGACCAACATTTTACATAATAAAATATTAAGAAAAAAGTAAAAGAGATAATAAGAGGGTAAAAGACATGTCATTTTATATGTTTCACAACAAAAGTATAAAAACATAAAAATTATTTCCATTGTAATAATCACTTTCTTTTGTCACAAAAAAGTAAGAACAATGAAGAATGAGGTATGTATGGCTAGCTGGCTACCAAAACTTAATACTTTTTTTTTAAGAAAAAGTTCATGCGTGTTGATTTCTTTTGCTACATAATTCACCGATAATGATGGGTCCATTTCTATTTTCTAATAAGTTATAATTGGTATGAAAAAGCTAAGGAATATTTCAGTACAAAAAATATATATTTTTTAAACATTGAAACAGAGTAGTTTCTATAATTTTTCTGCCTAATGGAATAGATACCGTTCAAACATCGGTATTGGTATCGGTATTTTTGTTTTGGTTTTCACCATAAATTCCGTTGAAAGAAGAATTATATTCGAAGTAAAGTACGGAGTATCTTTTTAATATCTTAATCCATAGCAAGTGTGGACACCGTATCTTAACGACCTAAACTTATATTGTGTGAACTTTCCGTATGAGTATTCAAGTGAGATTAACTTTTTGTAAGTCTAAAACGACTATAGACTATAGTATTAGTGACGTACTCTGCACTCTGTAACTATATAATTACAGTTTGAATTTATTAAAATGTATAATTAATAAAATATTTGAATTTTAAACTAGTTTTTTAGATGAGTTTTAATCAAATTTTCGATAATGGGTAACTTTTAGTCATATAATTAAACAAATTTTAAAATACTTGATATTTTAACAGTTTTTTTTCACATAAGTCAAGACCGACTTTTAAATAATATGAATCCAAACATATAACTTTCAGTATAAGCTCATAAACGGGTGTATGAAAACTCACATGTATCCAGAAATACTAATGTAATTACTGAAAAACCAAGAATAAGACAATTTCGTAATGAAATTAAGAGACCAGAATTCACAAGGCTTTATTTTATCTTGATAATAATATATATTAATCTTTATTTATACACAAACTTTATATGTGTCTATTACAAATTAAATAAAATAAATAAATTGACAGGGGGCAGTTGGGTTTAATTAATACATTTGGTTCAATAAATGAGGATAGATGAGTTTGGTAAATTGTCAAATGTAGCCCTGTGTTAACCAACTTTTTTAGAAAGTCTGGTACGTTCAGAGGTAAGTATAGGTGTTTTAAATTAGGAATGATGGACTACACTTTTGAATATTAAATAAAGGTAAGACATTATTCATCTGCCAAGACATTTATAGAAAAAAGTAGGTGTAAATTCGATAATCGATTTGATTTCATGGTCAGTTTTTTTTATATATTTTGGTTGGTCGGTTTTAAAAGTTTTAAAACATAATGAACAGTTTGGTTTGTGGTAACAAAAATTTCAAGCCGTATACAATTGGATCAGACGGTATAAGTTGAGCGATAATATACGTTAATCATTATAACCCTAAGGAAAATTGGTTTTTATTGGTTCCAACTATCGTCTTTTGGTCACTGCCGGTCCCAACTAACGAATTGGCTGCTGGCACTCCCAACTTTTAGCGTATTTGTTCATAACGGTCCGCGACTAATAGAATTCTAACATAGTTAGTTTTAGGTCGCCGGAAAAACGTTTTTGGCCGGAAAACACACATTTTTTTTCCCGAAAACTCAGTAATTTTGTCCCAAACATCATGGTAACTTTACATCGTACCTTTAGGAATCTTTTTCTAGTAAAAGCCCCAATTATTTATGTCGTCGGAACCCTAGAACCATCGTCCGAATCAGTTGATGGTGCTTAAGTGATGGTAGTTGGTCGGCGGTGAGTCAATTGGTGGTGGTGGCGATGTTCAAGTGGTGTTTTCCGGCAAAAAAATTGACTTTCCCGGGCAAAAACGTTTTTCCGACGACCTGAAACTAATGACGTTAGGATTCTTTTAGCCGCGGACCGTTAGGAACAAATACATTAAAAGTTGGGACCGACAATGACCAAAAGACAATAATTATGACCAATAAAAACCAATTTTCCTAACGCTAATTCGGCATAATCCAAGTTATCACTATGGTCAATATTCAGTTAAGCTGGTAGATAAATTAACAAATGCTTTTTGGTTACAAGTTATATGGAAAATTTTCATTCCAAAACTGACTTTTTTTTATTTTTTGAATCGTTAATAGTTTACAAGTTCATAGAATAATCAAACATCCATCACTTTCACACAGAGTTGGAAAAGTGGATTGGGTCATAAACACTTCCAAACCCGGGCCAACGTGCAATATAAAGAGGGTTGGTCCCCTCGCAAATGCATCCCCGTCCAATAAGCTAAAACCGTTAAACCAAAGCATTAGTAACGGTTTTGTTTAATTTCAACGCTTAGGTTTCGATTTTAGTGACAAAAACAGTCAAGACCGAAACACGAACATCCCTGGCAATGACATTTGAGGTGATGTTAAACCTATATTAAAAAATTCCTACGGTAACCGTGGTGGATTCACATTATAGCAAAAAAAACATCTTATCATATCACTGCCAAGTAGGTAAAACACAACTCATAAAAATTCCTATATTAAAAATTCCTACGGACACTGGTTTTGTGCACTACTAGGTCACGGGCCAGCCAACTAATAAATACAAGTTGTCATTTTTTTTATGATCACAGTTTGGCCTTCGGGTTAAAATTTTTTTGGTAAGCAGCCCAAACCACACCATAAACACCCCGACAAAACAATAGTCATAGACTTAACTGAAAAGCCAACCCGGTGGCACCAGGAGCTGGTCTGGTCAGGTCTAGTTTTGAGAGCATGGGACCCACAAAAACACAAATTTATCTTTCTTAACAAACTCTAAATAATTAATAACACGCAAACAAAACAACGTTGAGAACATAGTCACTGGTATACCGGTTTTAACGAAATCTTATTGTTACATTTGATGTCTGACGTCAACCCCAAACACAAATAGGCGGTCATAGCAATGGGAATCACACCACCCGATCCGAGTCTAAGGGTTATAACAACGGTGTTTGAAAGATACTATTTCACATAACCAGATGAAAGTTTTACATATGAAAATTAGGAAAGACGAGTATCTTATCTGAAAAAGAAGTGAACACTGCAGCAGGCGGAACCATTCAAGTTTTAGACCTAATCAAATACATAGTTATTTTTTTCCCAAACAACATGATGGCCCGAATATTCGTTAAGCACCACTGGCATACAAACGGGTCCACTCTTTTGCTGCAATTTCAACAAATAGAAAAACATTAAAGACAAAAAAAAAAAAAAAAACATTTACAATGTACTATCTAAAAAATAACAAAAAACTATGTGCACCTGTTTCAACAGCTTCAGCTTCGTTAGATTTCCAGTGCTTTGCTATGTTCTCGGAGAGTGGGTCATCTGGGTTCGGAGCACTCAAAAGAGCTTGAATGCTAACAGATACAATCCAAACAATGCAAATATCAAGCTTTAATTTTTATGTTATTATCAGACTGAATAAATACTGAAAGAATTCATGCAAAGTTTCTTTCTATATGAAGTAACTAAAGACGGAGATTTTTTTTCATTTTCTCTCTGTATGTCAATATACAAAGCAAAGTTCCCTAAAATGCGCAGGTGGCAATTTCGACCCATTTACCTATAAACGGATTGATTTGGGTTATGTTATTATCTTTCAGTGTCATACAGGTTTAGCTATAATACGTAACTAAAAATGAAACAATTCGATTCGGTTGGACAGCCTTTATGTTTTAACCCACTCTACAAAATTATAAATTTAGAAACCAAAAACAACATAGCTGAAGAGACCAAAAAATAACTGACCATGTTACAAAAACCGGGGTCTTGTTATTGTTTTTGGAAAGTTACCGTTTCCTTTGAAAAACCGACAGAAAACAACCCAACCAAACCGAGTTTACATACCATTTAAAATGTATATACTTTTATATTTGCATTTTTATCTTAAACCACTTATATATAGTAAACATGTCATTATGTAGACTTAAAATGTCTCAAAAAAGGCTGCTTTATTTTGTTGCCTGTTGGACATAATCCCCTTATTGGGCTAATCTTTCTTGTTGTTTGTTGAGATGAAACGATCCAAGCCCAATACCAAAAACCATATAAATAAGTGAAACCCAACACTATAAACAGAACCAAACTTCCAATTTTGCCACCTCTGGTAAAATCAATCTTGTTGGTATCAGTTTAACAATTATACCTCAAGAGAACAGTTCGAATCTGAAGAGCAGGGCTCCATTTGTCTTTTAGGATATCAAGACAAATCCTACCAAGCTGCATAACAAAACATACTAAGAAGAAAATCAAACAAACTAGGGACAATAAAAAGGAAGAGACAGGCAAGACAAACCTTATCAATGTTGGGATGGTAAATTTTTGTAAGAAAACGAACCTGTTACAGTATGGTAGAAATTATATCACAAGGATAAATGTTAAACCTTAAAATTCACAAAGCCAAGCATTATACCATCTAAAATGACCCATGCACTCAATGAAACAGTTAAACCACACAAAATCTAGACGCAGAACACAAAGAGGTTCTTAACACAAAATCTAGACAATAAAATGACCCATGATGGATTAGATAAGAATCTGACATATGTTAAATATAATACTCCCAATATAAGAAAAGGCACAGGCAGAAAAAAATTTCTCCAACTGTTAACTTTAAAATTTTGGAACTTAAAAGTTGACTACTGATAAATGAAGCTGTACCTCACTAGCTTGTAGCTAAAAGCTTAGCGGTTAATGCGGAAATATATCGGATATCGGATATCGGATATCGGTTATCGCATGAGATATCGGTGGGATATCGGTAATTTTAATATCATGTAAAATTCATATATATAGCAATTTAACACTAATAATTCAGTATAGTCTCCTACCATTTAATTAACCTTTTGCAAATTGCCAAACACTAACAATTGTAGCAAGTAAGAATTGATTAAGACTTAAAACACTAACATTGAACACTAAAAGTTGATAAGTAAAACTTAAAACACTGATATCGGGAATATCGGTGATATATCGATCAAGCATCAGTCCAATATTGGTCAATATCGTTGATATTATCGGTACTGATATTCTGATATTTCGCCAAGGGACCAATAACCGATATATCACTAATATATCGGTGATATGGACTGCATAGGCTAAAAGTACATATAAGAAACAAAACAAGTATAGTTGGAACTTTAATAAAAATACATAACAGATCAGCATAGATGACTCCTGTACTCCGGGAATATATCGGCATAAATCCTGGGGATATATCGGCACCCAGTATTTATGATAACCAAATCAATTCATATCCGTAAAAGAAGTATTGTAAAGTTCACAAAAGGTATAATAACAATTTCTACCACTAAAACCCTACCAATAGAATATCAAATCATATAACAGAATATATAAATATATTATAGAGAGAAATAAAAAGAACAACTATATTAACATGTGTCAGTATATATCCATGTACCTTGGGAGCAGCCATAGGATACTCTTCTGGCAAAAATAACTCCAGCTTGAAAACTCCACCTGTAGGTCAACCAAAGCACACATAAAACATTAGTTTCTCTCAACTTTTACTAAACTACAACATTTTCTGACTTAGTGCTGACTTGGATGTTTGGGTACTAAATTGGAGGAGTCAATTTGAACTTTGTTGGGACTTTGTGATCGTGGTGCTGTGTGAGGAACTGATAAGTAACAACTCTAAATCTATGGGTGTTTAATCTATTATGTCTTGTAACCTGTCGTTTAAGAGTAATGTAATTGGGAATTTATAGTGAATGAAAGATATTTCCTTTCTACAACTCTGTGTTTTCTATGGTTATTTAATCAAACTTCATACATCTTGTATAGAAATTATAAAAGATAGATGAAACTTTCATTAACAAAAAAATAAAGAAAAAAAAACACACACAGAGACGTCGATAGAATTGTAGAAATAATCTTTTCTTTCACTACAATCCCCAATAAAGATCAAATCTTCTATATCTTCTCCACCAATTTAGTACCCATACTAACATTTGAACTTGATAAAAAATTATATATTTTTTTAACTAACCAATTGCTTATTAAAAACGCTAATTGTTTAGTGATATTTTACATCAAATTCTATAACAAGTATTCGCAAAGTAAAACAGTCCAAGATTAATACTATTTAGCAACAAAATCAATGATTCAATATCAATATGGTATCCAATAACTACAACGATCGATATCAATGTAGTTCTTTCTTTAGAGTAGCAACTAACAAGTGGACTCTATATATAGAACATTACACATCGATACAAAAGGCAAGCAGGCAACAAGCTGCACCGCTAGCACTCATAACATTACTATTCATGACCCGAAGTAGCTCCACAACCTCAGACTTAAAATGTTAAATTACCTTCATAAGGAGACTGTGTTGGACCAAGGATCATGACGTTGAAATACCGCATATTATCTTCCGATGGCGATGCGCTTATCCCCGGAGCTACACCATTAATTATAATAATAAATAATAATAATAACAATCAAATCAATAATAAACATAATAATTGCAGCGCATAATTACGCTGTACAATAATTGAAGGAATTAGGTTGAAAGAAGTCACCTGGTTCGCTGAGTAAGCGTTGAGTTTCCTGGATCAATTACACCACGTAAAGTTAGGGTTTAGAGATACGGTGATCGGTGAAATGATCGGAAGCAGATAACGTACCTTGATGATTCGCCGAGGAAGATTGCTGTTCGCCATTAAAATTGAATTGAATGAAGGTTTACGCTACGATATGATGATGATGATGATGATGATGATGATGATGAGAAAGAGGGGTTTTTAGAGAGAGAAAGTGAGCTAAAGTTTGAAGGAGTGAGTGGTCAATGGGATATATCATGCAGCAGGGTGAGGTGCAAACGAGCTGAGTCGTTTAACTTATACAGAGCTTGTTTCGAGCTCTATTTTCAAAGCTCGAGTTCGGCCTGTGAGTAGATTTTCAAGCTCGAACTTAGCTCGTTTACTTTATTTATCAATTATTTTTTATATAATTATAATTTATGTATATTTTCTTCCTATTATAACTTTATGTATAAAATAGTATATATTATTTAGTAATTTTTATTTATTTTTTCATAAAATTATACAGTATATTTTAATATATATATATATATAAATGACAGGCTCGTTTAGGCTTGAGCTCGATAAGTGAAGCTCAGGCTCGTTTATTAAACGAGGTTACTTTTAGGCTCGAGCTCAGGCTCAAGCTCGATTAAAGCCGAGCTTTTTAATGAGCCGATCTCGAGTAGCTCGCGAGCAGCTTGGCTCGTTTGCACCCAACACCCCTAGTAGCAGGGATAGCTGCTCAAGGTCCGGTTTTTAGGTCACGCCGTAAACAAAACCATTACTAACGGTTTTTGATAATCGAAAACCGAAACCAAACCGTTAGAACTTAAAACCAAACCAAACCGTTAATCCGGTTTGAACTTTGAACTTGTTTGGCCTTTATAAAAGTTAAATAAATTATAAAGCAAAATGCATCCAAACTTCATAAAGTGAACCAGTAATGAAGCTGGGACAGGTTTGTCAGGGGAACTCCGAATGTATTTTAAAAAATAAAAAACGACGGGGCTCAAATTTTCAGTCGAAAATGCGTAAATTTACACTGCTGCACAAAATAAGCTTCGTCATTGGAGTTAACTGTCTAAAAGAACTTACTATCCGTATAGATAAAAAAAATAGTCGAAGTTCGATTTGCTTGTTACGCCAAAACCACTTCTTATCATATTAGCAGACTGGTTGTTCTTGAGTGTATATATTCTTTTTATTCCAAGTAATAAAAGGCAGAAAACAATACCACTCTCAATGCCATAACTAGTAAAGAATTTTCAAGTGAATGAAATTGATTTAGAGAAGAAAACTAAGTGAAATTTATATTTGGCTACACACTACATTACTAAACAACTACATTCAACTCAAATTATGTTAATTAATTTTAATATAATATAGATGATTAAATACTGTCATATATTAAAAAAACTAAAATATATATTTTAAAACTACGGTTCGATCTGGTTTTAAACGGCCGGTTTCCAGCACAAACCGTAAACCAAACCGTTTATTATTATTTGAAATTTATAAAACTGACTGACTGAAAGTTAAAAAAAAATACCGACCGCGAACCAAACAGATGATCGTTTCGAACGGTTTCACGGTTTGAAACCAAACTATGAAAACCCCTTTCATGTAGTAGTGACATTGTTCTTCGAATTATAAATTGGGACACAATGTTTGTAACATTATATCAGTGTCTATTCTCACCTTGTAGTTACGTGAAGAACGCTTTGATATCATTAGACTACAAACGCTTTGGCATGTTAAATTATTAGGTGCATTTTGTTGTGTGTATTCATTTAATTTGTTTGGGTCACATGTTTCCCAATGATTAACTTCCCTAATCCATTTGAAAAAGAGGTGCCCGTGACTTAAGGTAAGATAATGATTTTATGAAACCCAAATACACATCAAATGTCAAATAATTTTAATGTTTTATGGTAAATCATTAACTGTATAAGACATGAATATACACAATATATACTTGTGTTAAGAGTCTAAGTTCTTTATGCCCAACCATTTATTCTTCGCAGGGGAGGCTCGGAGGGTGTGCGAGCCGCACCATCGGCCGGGGCACATAAGTTTTGGGGGCACAAACTTTTTTATACATGTTACATATATATGTTTTTTGGTGTTAAAAATAAGGTTATTTGCAATAGTTTATGAGATAATTACATGCTCAAAATGGTTTCTGCTTATAATAAATCGGTCGATAAAAGATTTATCCATGTACTTTAGCGAATAAAAAATTTTCGTTAAGGCCTACAGGCCTTTTTATTTTGGCTCGGCGGAGGTATTTAAATTTTCGGAGACGGCCTTGCTTCTTCGCAAAGAGTTATGGGATGAAACAACTATTTAAAATATGTTCGTACAACAAAATGTGTGATGTCTTTGTGTCATTAAATTTATGAGTTTCGTGTGGCACAAAGATAAATACAAGCACAAGAGCCATGCGCGTTGAGCAGTGACATCAACTATTTACAGTGGTGGCTTTGTTTTGTGCTCCTTTACTTGCTAGTAGCGGGTTTTCCATAAGATGGTTTAACCAATGCATGAGTAATAACCATGTGGAGTTCAGTTGAACCAAAGACTAATTATCAGACAAGATAAAAAGATGAAACACGACTTCATGATAGGATAAAGATTAAACCCCACTTTGATCATTATTGTAATACATTAAAAGCATGCTTAAGTTGTGATGAGATACATACATTGAAGACATGACATGACATGACATGACATGCCTTTATGGAAACAATGTTTTAAAGAGTGAATGAATTATTTCATGGTTTCATACTTTGATTATTGATACACTCTTTTACTCATGAATTTTATGATTTGAGAATTATTTCATGGTTTCATACTTTGATTATTGATACACTCTTTTACTCATGAATTTTATGATTTGAGAATGAAATATCAAGGTTATATGATAATTAGTATTTTAACATGGATATGGTGTTTATATTTGAAAAGGTAGTTTAATCGGAAAAAAAAAATTCACACATGTGACAGTTTGTATCCTTAAGTGATATTAAAAAAAATTATATTTCAAAAGGTGAAATACTATATAGAAACTATAAAGTGGAAAAGAAAGTTGGAGGGGAGTAATATATCAAAATATATTGTCAAAGGAATTCAAAGTTTAGGGAGGAGGTACGACAAGTAGAATAGGAGGTACGTTTAGCCTTACTCATAGTTAAAATATAATTGAATTAACATTTTTTTAATACAAATAAACTTGGCTATTACAACTTTAAACTAAAATATTTCCAGAGGTTGCATACAACCTATTTAAGTTCATAGTTTTTTTATTTTGTATTTTTTTTGTTTTTCCATTTCATTTAGCTGGAGGAATTGGTATGTCCAAAATCATCAGAAAAGATGAAGTCTGTTAGAAGCAAAATGCAAAGAGAATGTTATTTTGTTAGTTATTTTAGCAATTCTAAACGTTTGCAATTTTAGTTATGTTTTGTCCGGATGGCTTATTTTCACTATCAAACAAATTTTCATGAAATAGAGGTAAAATTATTTTCCCATCTTCTAACTATCTATATTATATATAAAGAAAGAGTGATGGGCAACAAAGTAATTTCATAATTACATGCCAAGGACAAAAGAGTTATTTCATAATTGGACAAGAAAAGTAATTTATCCATTGATTCATTCTTCAAGCGTATCGTACAAGTTTATGAAACGTCATGTTTTGTGTATGTACTCTTGTATCCTTTAAGGTTTATGGTGCCATCAGTTCATCTCTTTAAAGTGTCATCATCCATCAATATTATAAATTTCATCATGACGTTCAATTGATTCATAAACCTTTAAGGGCAAATTTCATCATGACGTTCAATTAATTCATAAACCTTTAAGGGCAATTAATGGAATTAAATGTGTATAACACAAAATGGTTTATTGGCATTAAGTATTCATAAGAAAACCAAAGGCCTTTTAAGTTATATACAAGATTATTATAAATACCACTAAGTCCACAATCAATTTACAACTGGATACTTACCTTCAATTAGTTAGTAGCAAATCAAGCATCAACTATGGCTTTCACTTTTGTTGGAATTGAATCTCACGATGATATATTCAAGCTGAAGAATGAGTATGGGTTGGATTGTTCCAAAAGTACAAATATTGGATTGGCGGTGATAAAGAAGTGACTCGGGTGGTTTCATAGGCTAAATTTGGGGATCTTGCAATGGATGTGTTGGGGTTGCATATGGAGAAGCCTAAGCATGTGTGTATGAGTAACTGGTAGGCAAGAGAGTTGAATGAGAATCAAGTGAAGTATACATGTATTGTGCATATATTTCTTATGATATTGATTAAGGTTTTACTAGAAAATTTTTAAGATACTGGCTCTATAATCTTTTCTTTGGTTTCATGGGTGGTTAGGATTTCGAAATTGAATGTGGTTTGTAATTTTCTTTTTTTTTTGGTTAATTATTAATGTAAGCTTATGACAATATCAATGTATGAATTTAAAAAAAAAAATTGTTTAGTGTTTTATATTGTGTGTTGAAATTAAACATTTAAACTTTTTTTTATTACGCAATAAAGATTGAGGAAAATGTAATTGATTTTAGAACATAGTATTTGTTAAGCGATATATGTATGTCGTCTATGTATGTATACATTATGTTTGCATAATTTGTATAATTTTGGTAACATACCTTCAAGGTTTTTTTTAATGACAATCGATTTATAAATATATGGTGGTTAGAAAAAAACTAACCAAACGTCTAAATCGCAAAATTACATAAAAAAAAGTGATTTGCAACCATTTGGCTTGAAAGATATTATTTTTTTCTTTCTTGACGTTAAGTGTTCATAAGAAAACCCAAAGACCTTGTAAGTTTTGTACAAGATGATTAAAAAGTTCCTAGCTCAGTTTATATAAATAACATTTTAGAAGTTGTTTTTATAAATTCATACCATTATTGTAAATATTTTTATGCTTCTACCGTATAAATTTGTTGAAATTAAATGTTACATTAAATCAATACGAACAAATTGGTAGAACCTGATGACTTATTTTTATAAGGAGCTCAATAAATATCAACTTTAAATTAATGATTTAAGTTTTTTTTACCGGTTTGAGTGAAGTGTACATTCAAGTTTAAGTTTTTGATTTTCCAATTAGAATACATATGATGGTTATGATTTTGTGCTCGATGATTTGTTGGGAAGGCTGGTTATAATATCCGAGTTCTTACTTTCTTTATGTAGGCTTTTGATAATGGAAATGGTCACTACATTTTCATGTGCAAATAAATGGAAAACATTCCCATGTACGTTTGTGTGTGTGTGTGTATGTTTGGTCAGCAACATTTATCCATTGACACTTCTAAATTCCATTTTTTTTATTGTATGGTATGATAAAATAATAAACTGATGGGTTAAACAGCATGTGCTCAGGTCAACCCACGAATATGCTTTTCATGTTTGGGTTGTGTTTGGGATTAACATATCAACTCGCGAACATGTAACATCCTAAAATTTATAATGTTGAATAAAGAAAGTTACGTTTTGTGATTTCGCGTTATTAATTAATTAATATCGAGTAAAGAACGGATCATGGACTTAGATTAATTGAGATGGGTTAAATGAGAATGGGCCTTAGGTCCATGGGCTTTAAGGGATATAAATATCCCCTAAACCCTAAACCATCATTCATTTCCATCTTATTCTCTAACACACTCCAAAACACACACGACCCGAACCAAGATCCAAAGACGAGGACCCGAGCTTGTTGGTGCTAGATCGTCGTGACGAACCAAAGCAGCAAGACCAGCTCGTGTTCGTAGTTCGACTCATTTACGGTACGTTTATATCGAGAACTTGTTCGTTTAGGTTTGGATTAGTATAGAAATGATAGATCTGTGTTTGTATGGTAAAAACGAATCCAACAAAGCTAAACTTACTGAAAATGGTTATGATTTGATGGGTTAATCGATTGATAAAAGAACCCGTAAACTATATGCCTAAATCGCACCCTTTAAACATCGATGTTAGGTCGATTTGATGGTTGGGGTTTGTAGGCGCTGGTCAGACGATTCCGTGGATACCTAAATCGAGTTATTTGGTTAAGAAACGAAGATGATTAAGGGAGTTAAGAACGAACAGTACCGCAGCTGGACAACTTCGCCTGCAAGCTAAGTTCGCCTGATGAACTTCGCCTGCAAAGCTAAGTTCGCCTGATGACAACTTCGCTGCAAAGCTAAGTTCGCCTGATGACAACTTCGCCTGCAAAGCTAAGTTCGCCTGATGACAACTTCGCCTAAAGCTAAGTTCGCCTAAGGTTAACTTCGCCTAAAGCTAAGTTCGCCTGATGACAACTTCGCCTAAAGCTAAGTTCGCCTAAGGTTTAACTTCGCCTAAAGCTAAGTTCGCCTAAGGTTTAACTTCGCCTAAAGTCAAGTTCGATTAGAAAATAAATTAAAAACCTAATGAAAAATGTGTTAAGACAGTTAATGTAAATAAAATTTTTTCAAACTGACCTGGCAGCTCGACCCCAGCCAGGGGCTCTGCCTCTTGGACCCTGCTAGGGGCTGCCGCCCCTAGACCCCGCTGCCAGGGGCGCTGCCCCCGGACCCTCGTTCGTTGTGGGTAGTAATTAAGACTAGAAAGATGATATAAGTAGTGATAGTTAATTGATATGTATACTTGTTATACAGTCAGCCGTGCACAACTGAGGAAAGGGATTACGATTAACGGTGAACGTAACCGTGTTCAGGTGAGTTTCTAGCCCCATTTATGTGTTATGTTTTCGGGGCTGTGTGCATACTCGATATGTTTGTTAATACGCTTATCCTAAGAGATAAGTGTATGCCTTATGTGAATGATGTGATATGTATGAATGATTGCTTGATGGTACGTGAACGATCTTCGGATATTGCACGTACTGTCAGGTTGTAACGCTAAGTATAAGGTAAGTATGATATGTATGCTTATGTGTATGAATGTGATAAAGTTAATAAAAGAAGGAAAGGATGGTTGTATGGTAACGAAGAGGGAATCGAACCCTACTAATATTCGAGAACTAGGGAACCGAACCCTACTAATATTCGAGGAAAGAGGGACCGAGCCCTAATAATACTCGAGGAAAGAGGGTACCGAGCCCTAATAATACTCGAGGAAGGAGGGTACCGAACCCTAATAATACTCGAGGAATGTAGGGCGTAATGCTCTTTATAACGTAAGATATGAAAGTAAGTTAATACAAAAGAAAGTATGAAAGTAAGAAAGTATGAATGAAAGAATATAAGTTTATGTGTATTGTATAGTGTATGATTAACTAGAACTCACTCAGCGTAGCTGACTTTTAGTATGCACGCAGGTGAGTAGGATGAGGCAGCTCGCTTGAGGAGACACATGACACTGAATAAGAAGCTGGCATCGGAAGACTCAAGACGTTTAAGTTTAATGTTTCGTTTATTTTGAAAGACAAAATGATGTTTTAAGACAAGACGTGTTTGTTATGAAATGTTTTATGAAAGCTTTTATATTCCGCGAATGTTTTAATTAACTCTGATATTTAGAACTGCGTTTATGAGTAAATCCAACACGAAAGTAGGGCTACCGGTAACGGGGCCTTACAGAACATGACCTGTTTAACACACATCTATCTAATAAAGTTATGTTGTGTAACAACTCGGACTTTCGAATATCATATTTTTTATTTAAAACCCGACCCATTACGATGTTCGGGAAATTTTACCGCATTATTAAGTAAATTAACTAATATTATATTATTATTTAATTAATTATATAAAATGTGATTATAACTTTCTGTAATAGGCACTTTTAACCCAAAACCAAACTTTTGCCCAAATATGTTTCAACTTTCATTTCCAGAGACTAAAAGGTAAAGTATATATATATTATTATTATTTTGAATCATCAAACCATATAACCCGTAGCCAACATCCAAATCCTAAACCCGATGACCCGTTTTCGTGAACCCGAATTATAATCGAGGTTACTTGGACCTCAAATCTCGCTGTGTATATGGAAATTCAATCATAATCACGTTGTACATACCAATTTCGGCCCATAAACAATGTAATTCTGTTAACTTAATCAATTTTGATTTGTCTTTCCTAATATGTATAGCCGACAACTAATGAATTCTATTATACGTGTAAACGATCATAATAATCCAATTGATCTTGCAGACACCATACTCTAACCCTCGTCATCCTAAACCCTCTAATCAATTGAGTTGTATCACCTGTTTGATTATCGTTCATCACTTCCTAGCGCCGGCCACTGTAGCATCGATTTAACCCCCTTCTGATCATCAACTGAGGTAAATAATCATATGGTTTTGATCGCGATAACAAGCAGATTAAAAGCCCTAACCTTATTTCGATTAACAATTATTGATTTACGCAATTGATTATTCTAGGGTTTTGTTCTAATTATGTTTATTTCTGCTTTTATTTTTAAAATATAAGAACTGGTTTTTGGCACATATGCTGGTTAAGCCCAGCTGGTTAATTCTTGTGAACGTGGGGTCAGAGGTCGCGGGTTCGAACCCCTTCAACCCCGTTTGCATATATAATTTTGGTAACTTTGTTTTTAAATCATATTTCTAATCAATAATAAGAATAACTAAATAAACTATTTTTTTTCTAATAAAACCGATTATATAATACTTGTGTTCTCGTGTCTCTCGTCCGTATTTGTATATATAATACCACGTAAACTAATGTTTTGGTTATATATATATATATATATACATATATATATATATATATAAATAAGTGGACAAACTTATTAAATGTTTCAATAAACTAATAAATGTTTTTAAATATGTAATTTATTTAAATAATATTTTTACATAATAAAAATATTATCATAATAAACTAATAATATTTTTAGAGATGTGTTTTATTTATATAGTATCTTTATATATAATAAAGTATTATAATATACCTTATATAATTTAACAAACTAATAATTGTTTTCATATAATATCTTTATATGTAATAAGATATTATTTTAAGTATGATTAAAAAGAATATAATATGACTTAATAGCTTTACAAATATCGAACTTGCTTATCCGATCTAGTTTATTAACATAGCATATCCGCATTCTGTTTTTTTCTTATTAGGCCTTATCGTCAACGCGTGTGATCCGCTTTCGTTATTCTTATTGTTATCTATTCCCTATTCTTCGTCCATCGAGGTGAGTACCACATTCCCCTATTTTACTTGTTTTCTACATTTTGGGGACATATGCGTAAATATATTTCTCATATAATACTTATACACAAAACTGCAACTTTGTCTTATGTGTTAACAACTTATACCTTACTTGTTTATGTGCTTATTTGCTTTGTATGCTTTCGCATTCGGAGAGGTCCAACATAATCTCAGTCTAGTATGATCATACGCCAGTCGTTAGCCTTTGTGCTTCTCGACATCTCAGTTATACTTGCTCATTTGGTTATTTTGTTATTCTCATATGACTTGTTGCAGCTACATATTTTTGTTATATATACTATATGTACAACTAAACTGGTGTGTTGCTCACTCAACATGTGTTGTTGACAAAACTTTATTTTATACGCATATGCAGGTTGGTGAAGACTTAGTGAATAATTTAGTTAGAAGAATATTTAATCAAAAAATATAAAATTCGTATTGTTGTATGAATTATGTACTTGTTGTATTTGATTTATTTGATAATTGAATTCAGTTAATAGATATTGTAATTTAAATGTTGTGCATGATAGTAACCTTGAGAGCTGTGACAATCAGTTCGCGCCCCCGCATTTCCGCCGTAGGCTGGGGTGTGACATGTTGCCACTAAGAAAAAAAAAGAAAAATATAGTGGAATTGTTAATTATTGAAATAAATTTTGTAGTTACAGCTAGATGTCAATTATATAGATTGTATTGGATGCGCGTATTTTGATTTCTTGTATTTTAGAAAATGTATAGGTGGTAAACTTCCGTATCATAAAAAACCAAGTTGCTACCTAACCAAGCTTTTGTTGCGTCCCCATCGCGAAGCTGGTTAAATAATTAGGTTACTGTTAACTCTTCGTAATTAGGTTACATACGTTTATGACTCAATGAAACTCGAGATATTCTATAGATGGTACACTTCTTTCCACTTGAAAATTTTGATTACATTTGACTAAAAAGAAAAATGGCAAACGTTTAACTAAAAAGAAACATGCCGAAAACTTTTGTCACATTTGACTTAACAATATTAGGCTTACAAACGAAGTAACGAACTGAGCATTTGACTAAAACAAAACATGCCAAAAATTTCTAACACAATTGATTCTATAAGGGTTAGGCTTGTAAAAGAAGTAATAAACAGAGCATTTGACGAAAAATAAATATGCCAAAAAAACTTCTACCACGTTTGGCTTGATGATTAGGCTTGTAAACAAAGTAACGAAGCGAACGTTCTGCAAACTGTTCGGTGAGAAGTTTGTTTATGTTGGTTGGTTTAATAAACGAACACAAATTTTCATTCATGTAGTTGAATGAATGAACATTGCTATGTTCGTTCATTTAAGTTTGTGAAAGTTCGTTGATGTTGGTTTGTTTCCTTTCTGTTCATTTAGTTAAATGAACGAACATTGTTTGGTTTGTTACTTTGCGTTCGTTCTTTATGTTTGTTTATGTTCGTTCACTGACTTTTATCTATGTTTGTTTAAAGAAACAATTTTGTCCATCATAAGTATTGGCGACAAAACCTGAACAACCTAACCCGAGAAAACTAAAACTCGCATAAAGTTGTTTCTTTTTTTTTCTTTTTCATTTTAACTAGGTGTTGGCTTTAACCTTAATCAATAACAGAAGTTTAACCGAAACCACTTGACCCGAACTCGATTATCGAACCTGACATGAACCCATCCAAAACCGAGTAAACAACACTTGATGTTTTAATTGTTTTTTAGCGATGTGATGTCTTAAATCGTTTCATATTCAGATTATTATCCTTAAAAATAGTTTTTAATCACAACTAACGTATTTATATTTATTAGAAAACCATGGTTAAGTGTTTGCGACTGCTTCACCCATTCTGAACCGTTTTACTTTATAACTTTTACTCCATAATTGTTAGAAGAAAAAAAATAGGTAACATATTAGAATAAACAAAACAAAAAAAGTATTATATTCATAAGCAATCAAATGAAGTGGTGAGCTAATCGAGGTTAGATGATTTACTTTTCAAAATAAGCAAGTCTAATGAGCTTATCAAGTTTAATTTTATTTTGGTCATTAACATATATGGGTAAATAAATTTGAAGGACTACACTGTATTCCGGTTCATGTTGTTAAAGCATTCCATGTGTTAATAATTGATTCCAACTTTGCATATTTTTTATTATGAAATTGAAACTAACTCTAAAAAGTCAAAATAATGTATTGACTTTTAACTAAAGTAGAAATTTCTATAGGATTTTGGTTGGTCTGGAGTTACCAAAGACATCAACAACAAACAAATTGTCAAGATCAGTCTCCAATCTGATGTATGTGATATTTTTCTACCAAGTCTACTAAATATTTGAAGTGTATATATTCATGTACTTTATATTTAATTCAATCCATTCAGAATTATTTGAAATATATAGTTGGGTGGTTTTTGTTTACAATTTTCATTTTTCTATAATTATTTTTAAGAATATAAACGAATCGAACAAACAATTTAATAATTTTAAACAAATGACAAAAGAGGCATCTAAATGAAAACCCGAACAGGGTGAAAACCCATTTCATAATATGATATGGGAAGAGGTTAGAAGATATTAGAAGCTCATGGTCTAAGTCTGTATCAAGAGGAGGGCACACATACCTAATTTTAATAAAATGTCTTTCGAAAAACAAACTACAGACCTAAATGTTTGAGAGTGGTCTGTGCAGCGTAGACAAATGAGACCTTTCTTGAAAATACAAACACCCTTGGAATAGCTAATAACCATGTGATAAATGATTTCGGTGAGAGATGAGAGTTGTCATGCCATATGAACTATGAATTTTGTTATAATTGAGATGTGGTAGCTTAGAAGTAGGTCATCCGTTGTTTTAATCGATATCGGTTACCGATTTCCGATTTCCTTTGGGTTGGTTGTGTTTGATGGCCGAATTTAAATATTGATGCTTTGTCATGGTGTTATGATAATATAAATGGAGTTCTCTGATTATGCGGATGAGACCTTTTAGCTTTTAAGTTTTTAGTTGTTAGTAAAGCTTTTAAAGAACAATTGGCGTATTATTTTCGCATTGCTATTAGTTGTTTCTCTTTTTTAAATCTTGTATGCATAAAGCCATAAACTTGAGCCAGTTATAGTTCATTTTATTTATTATTTTGGTATTAATTCCCGCGTACCCATCGTGAAGCGCATGCTTAATGAATATTGATGTGCTAGAAACAATCAATTAAATATTAACTAAACTAAACAAGTAATAAAAACTAGACTTATGACTCAACTACACAAAACACCGACAAGTGAATCAGTCAATTGTACTAAAACTAAGTAAGTCCGGAATATCAAACCCACAGGACTCTATAAATTACGTTAATTAATAATTAGACTCAACTTATGACACGACTATTTATTATTAATGTTTAAAGGGGGCTTTTTAAACTAAGATTAAACTAAGAAAACAAATAAACAAGTAAACAAGAAATAAGCAATTAAACACAAGATCGAAACCAATCAGAGAAGGAATATACCTAGGTAAGAATCTCATGCATCAACAATCATCAAGCAATGGACAAATAACATGATATGGAAACTGATATCTAGATGTATTCATCTAACAAACACTAAAGGACCCTTGACTGAATCAAGCGACAACCCAAAGAATAATTATTAGATTATTAAGCAATCAGTAATATTGATTTCCTCACGATTATCAAATAGGGTTAATTAATAGTATCTAAAGCAAGCAATCTTACGAAACACTAAACCCTAGATAACTTGATAGGCTAAACACGATATCATGAACAAGGATCAACGCACTAAGCAAGAATATTGTCACAATCTATCCTAGCATGCGATTGACCAAGTCACACGAACAACTCCTCACCTAACAGCTATTGTAATTTAGCAAAACATTTAAAACCCTAACCAACTATCAACTAGCTTCTATGATCTAATAGGCCTATTCAACCACAATAATCAAAACACCAAGTAATGATTAAACATAAACCCTAAATCTAAAGAACACAATCAAGAGATATAAGATCTATGTGAAGCTAGAATTAACAATCAATCAAGATAATAAACATTCATATGCATCATGAAAGCAAAATCAAGTCTTTTACTATTAAAATAACGAAACCATAATCAAATCAATTGTCCAAAGCAAGAATCAAATCAACACATATTCATCAAACCTAGGTAGACATGAAGTCTAGCCTAGAATCATTATTAAAAACAATCCTAAACAAGTATTAAAAACAAAGAGAAACATCATGAAAGATAATGAACAAGAACAAAGATAAAGAACGAGATAACCCTTCTTAATCGATCCTTGAACAATTGTATGAAAGCTCTATGATCTCCTCTCTTCCTAGCCTCCAAAAACAACTTGAAAACCTTGGAAACCCTCTCAAAATCGGCTGCAATCAGTCTCCCCATTGGCTAGGGTATAAAGATGTTTATATATCAAGAAATCGGGCTTGAACTTGCAAAAACGGGCTGACCAGAAGGCCTAGGCGCCCGGTGACCGCCTTGGCCCTTGCCTTAGCGCGGCGCGGCGCCCTTCTGGAGTAGCCCACGAGTTTTTGTGTTATTTCTTGTTATTTGTTGCTTAATCATCTTAGATATCTTCCTTAGCTTCCAAGCAACTACATGAACCTTCTAGATCTTCTTTACCTTGACTCTCAAGCTACCAACTACACGAAAACAAATCAAAACTTTAAGTGAACTAATCATGTAATCATTGACGAACAAAATGAACATAACTTCGCATGAAAAGATAGAAAGAATTAAAGTTTTACATGCAAAACATCAAACGATTTAAAACATGATAAATGTATATAAACTTGACTCAAAAACCTTAAATAATAAAAGATGAACTAAACATGAAATAAAACGAACTTGAAACATTAAAGAAATACAACTTTACAAGGGATTCGAGATGTATAAATAGATGTATATCAAATATGTACATCATTTAAAAGAATATTACATCTTTTCCCCTCTATATTTACATATATCACATACGTATATATCTCTATGTAGTTTCGATTACAAAACAAAAGGTTTAACAAAAAAAACTTTACACATGCCTTGTGATCATTTTCTTTTCTTTTTCAAAACCAAAAACAATTTCTACCGCAGACACTTTAACAGAAGATGGTACTCAAATTTCTGTTGGTTTTAGCTTCAACTTCATGTTCTTGAAAAATAGTAGCTACCAAATATGATTAAGATGTTATGATCTATTTAATGGAGAATTTTAAACGAGGAATGAGATAATAAAGTTCATACAGGATAAAAATGAGTTTGGACTGAACTTACTAAACACGATTATGAGGCGATGCATGATGTGCTTAAAGAGCTTGTCTACTTTGTTTTATGTTTTATGAAATTTATGATTCAAGTTTGTTGATTCGGGATCTTGTTTGTCAATCATATGCTCTAAGGCGTGGACGCAAAAATTTTATGGAGCATCTTCAAGTGTAACAGACAACAACATTAGTTGAAATTTCATTATTTTTGCATTTAAAAGTGTTGGTTAAAACTCACTGTATAGGTTGAAACTCCCGGTTACTAATAAGTAGTAACTAAACACACTTTACTTGGAATTTGATTCAAACATCAATCTTTAAATTAGAGTCAAAAAAATTATGTTTGTCCAATCAATTTCTTAATATGAATGTTGACCAAAAAGTTACAAGAAAATTCTAACATCTATTAAAAACAATAATTAATTTGTAATTAAAAAAGACCAGTGACGAAGCGGTACTATAACAAATCAAACTGCTACCGACCAAACCCCTATTGTAACCCGCAGCAACGCGCGGGCACTTCTGCTAGTCTTTCTAAAGCATGGCACCTATAGTTTTTAAAACTATTTTTCTCCCTTCCAGCAAATTGGTACTGGAAACTTCAGTCGTGTATTCAAAATCTTGAAGAGAATTGATGGTTGCATGTATGCTGTCAAATGCAATACTAGAAAATTATATCACGAAACCGAAAGGTATTTAATTTTTCTTACTCTAGGGTTAGAACGAAACGTGTTCAGGTTAGAACAGGCATGTTACTAAAGTATCAATTTGGTTCGGGTCCAAATTGATCAAACTAAAAATAGTTGGGTTGAACTAAGTGTTTTTATTATTAAATAAGTATCAAACATAGGTGCATGCACTATTCATTTCTATGGCGGCTAGTGAGAAGTGGTGATGGGTATCGGTCGTCCAGATGTAGATTGGAGACCTAGCAGAGGAAGCAGCAACACTGAAGTGATGCTGGTGGCGGTGGTGGCCAACGTTATGTGGTGTAGGTGATAACCAATAGACGGAGTAGTTTGTATATTTTACCTTATTAAACCTAACTACCGAGTAGTTTGTCTGACTTTATTTCATATACAGTAAAGAAACTAATGTTTTAAATAATATTGTACTAGGTTATAACCCTTGTATTACACAGGGTTGGGTACGAAACATTTTGAAATTAAGAATAATTTTTATAATTAAATACAAAATATATTTAACAATGTTTCATTTACCATTACATACTAAATTCACTTGAGAAAACAGCTCAAGTATGTTAGAACTCGTGTATCATACGAGATGGTAATAAAATAAAAACAACATTCTAGGTATGGTTATTTTAGCATTTGTAAAAAGATTCCACATGGCTGAAATAGCTTTGAATGACTGTAAAAAGATTATTATTTTTTTATTTGAGTTTAATAATTAAACTGAGTTTTTTATTTGGGTTTAAACTTATTGACTTTTATACTTGTATTTCAATCCAAACCCATCAAATAACTACAATCACTTTCAATCTACCATTCCAAAACATAAATGATAACCCCATAAGATTCAACAAAGTTACAAAGAAGGTAACAATCTTAATAATGCAACGACCAGAGCACAAAGTTTCTTTTTACAAAAAAGGGGGCAATGCAGAAATTGAGTTTATTTGGTTTTAACGGTTATGTGAGGACAGCTGAAAATTCGGTTGCCTACTAATTAATTAGCAGACGGATGCCAACAAGATCCGGGTCCAACATTGCATGCAACCACAGATTAGTGAATTATAATAAATGATTTAAAAAGTCTGCATGTAAACATCTATAAAGGTGTTAGAAAAAAACATTAACAACTTACAAAAGGAAGTTAAGAAACATAATTAGAGGTTATATCATTGCTTCTTTTAAAATAACATATTATTGACAAACAAATAATTTGACAGAAAAGTATTGATGAACACAATTTGTTTTAGCGATTATAATTATGATAAAATCAAAGCCAACGTTTAGGGTTCGTACTATTGATGAACTCTAATCGATTTACTGTTTAAACGCACACGATTTTGAAATTGAAGATTTAGAATAATAGTATTGATGAAATAGATATCGAACATACCTTAAGGCTAGTTGACTATTAAGACAACTATCTCATATTGGATTCCTTTATTATAGAGGTTAGATTACACGTTGACTATCGCAATAGAATTTGTTTTTCATGCGGATGTAGAAGTGTTGTTTAGTCTACAGGATCTACCTAATGCAGAGTGGATCAATACAGATACCGCTGACCAACAGCTTCTGTGTAAACAGAAGAATGCTAATATGAGTGGGAGTTTTGGCCATTTGGCGTGCCGGTCCCGGATTCAAAGGACTTGACCGAACAAACTACGATTTTTTCCCGAGTTTTTAAAGGTCCAAACAAGTTTTACGTGATCATGTGCAGCGACCAGACGAGGTTGGCATTTTACATTTATATATCGATCTCTATAAAAAATAAACGTTTAAGTTAAAATTAGTACAAATTACTTTTCTGATACATGGTTTGGCATGTCAAATCTTTAGAACTAACGTATGGTATAAATTAATGTCGTCAATTTCACAAGCAGCAGGGGACGATAACATGTATGGAGCTTTTCTCGATGTGGACCCTCACATCGAGGAAAACTCCATACATGTTATCGTCCCCTGGTGCTTGTGCAATTAAAGACCAAAACATATACCATACGCTAGTTGCTAAAAATTTGACATGACAAACTATGTATCAGGAAAGTAATTTGTACTAACGTTAACTTAAACGTTTATTTTTCTTAGAGATCGATGTATAAATGTTAAATGCTAACCTCGTTTGATTGCTGCACATGATCACGTAAAACTTGTTTGGGCCTTTAAAAACTTGGGAAAAAAAAATGCAATTTGTTCGGTCAAATCCTTTGAAGCCAGGACCAGCACGCAAAATGGCCAAAACTCCCACTGATACAAGCATTCTTTTGTTTACACAAAAGTTGATGGTCAGCAGTATCTGTATCGATCCACTCTGCATCAGTTAGATCTCGGTAGACTAAACCACATTTCTACATCCGCATGAAAAACAAGTTCCATTTCATTAGGCAATGTGTAACCTAACATCTGTAATTAACTAATCCTCACAAAATTGCAGCGCATAATTACGCTGTACAATAATTGAAGGAATTAGGTTGAAAGAAGTCACCTGGTTCGCTGAGTAAGCGTTGAGTTTCCTGGATCAATTACACAGCGTAAAGTTAGGGTTTAGAGATACGGTGATGGATGAAATGATCGGAAATCGATTACGTACCTTGATGATTCGTCTAGGAAGATTGTTGTTCGCCACTGAAATTGGATTGAACTGAATGAAGGTTTACGCTACGAGATGTTGATGATGAAAAAGAGGGGTTTTTAGAGAGAGAAAGTGAAAGAGGGCTAGGGAGAGGAAGTCAGCTAAAATTCTAAGTTGTGAGTGGTCAATGGGATATATCATGTATTATTCATGCAAATTTGTAACGTTTTGGTCACAAAACGCCAAGTTACCCCCCCCCCCCCCTGTTTTCCTTACGCATTTGGGCACAAGTTTTGTGTACAATAACTGATTTGATCATTATCCGTTTGGGCTAAAATATTTGAGTTACATATTTATTAAATTCTTACAAATTACTCAAAGTATAAGAATAAATAATCAAATGCTATAAGTTTGGTTTGGTTTGGTTCGGTTTTTTTGGTTTTAATTACATGTGCCACAGATTTCCACCACCACTGTTGCTACACCTTCGCCTAAAGAACAACCCGCCGTCACACATCAGTAACCAGCATCATCTCCTCGTCATATCCTCGTTCTCTCCTCACCACCACCCCTACTGCTATTTCAATTTTGCCTTTAATCCTCGGTTTTGGGTCTGCCCGCCAGGTGTTCGATAAAATGTCTCAATGAGTTAATCGGTTTTTTTGGGTTTACGGAGGGGAGAGCAACTGGCGGTTGCTCTCCTTTCTCCTCTTAGTTCGGGTTTTTACTCCCAAAACTCAGCTCGAGTTTGTTTGTTGGCCTTTTTGTTGTGAGGGGTTACGACAAGGGCTCGGATTGTCAAAGGAGGGGAGGTGGGCACGGAAGTGGACATGGTTGAGTGGTTGACGAGGGTGCTATGTCTAACACCCTAGACAATAGTGTGGGTTCGGTGGGTGTTTGGCCATGTCCTTTAGGGGGGGTTCCATTGTTGGGCGGGGTCAAGGGGGATCTCTCGGTTAATTGCGCATATCAAACGACTTCATTTGCCGTCGGATGAGCGGAAAGTGACCCTACGGGACGCCATTTCCACGGATTGTGATTTATTTATTTCGGTTGGGGAGGCTTTTAAGGCCTCGGACCAGTGGCTATGTGGGGTGTGTATGCGTCCAAATGCTCTTAAACGGACGTGTCATCATGCTGATGGAGTCACCAAGTACAACGAGGGTGTGGGAGCTGTGGAGGAGTTTATTGTGGGGATTGATAAACCGCATGTTATGAGGGATGTTGCTCCCTTGGGAGGGATAGTGGTGGATGAGGTTCTCCTTAACCGCGTCTTCTCTCTTCCTATCACAACTGTTAAGAGCATCCCTCATAGTTGTCGTATGGCATTTGCTCAAGCGTTAACTGCGGCTCTGGGTAAGGTGGTTGCTATGCCAGACTCTGTTGAGGCGTGGGTGAAACTTTTCTTGTTACCGCGGTGCACGTTGCGTGTTTTCAGACCTTCTAAACGTCAGGAGCGCAGGTCCGGTAACAGAAAGTCTTTGCAATGTCATAGTATTCAACAAGCACTAGCAAGTTGGAGTGCTAAGGATGGTTTTGATGCGCTTATTTTATCCCTTTTTGCCACACCTATAGGGGTGAACTCGAGTCATGAGGAGCCTCTCGCTAAGCACGATGATGTTGGCGGTATGCGCCAATGTGAAACAATGTTTACGAAAAGTGGCGGACGGGCATTTCACTGCCGCCATTAAAGTATTATGCTCTTCAGGGGTTGCACCTTTCGGCAATGACACTTTGAAAGCGTTAGTGGCTAAACATCCCAATTTTCCCCCGCCGGTTATGCCTGCTTCATTGCTTTCTAAGCCTCCTCTTGTTGTTGATGAGGATTGTGTGCTTGGATGCATAAAATCCTTCCCTAAAGGAAAGTCATGCGGACGAGATGGATTGAGGGCACAACATATTTTGGATGCATTTTGTGGAGAAGGGTCGCCGATCGCTGTTGGGTTACTAAAGGCTACTACTGCGATGGTTAATTTATGTTTGGGGGGGAGATGCCCAAGGGTTTTGGCAGAGTTCATTGCGTCGGCTCCTCTCAAACCGTTGCTCAAACCGGACAATGGGATTAGACCCATTGCCGTAGGTGCCATTTGGAGAAGATTGATATCTAAGGTGGCTATAAGGGGTGTTGGGAAAGACATTACTAAATACCTGTGCGACTTTCAGTTTGGGGTGGGAATCCCTAGTGGTGCAGAGGTCGTTCTTCATAGCGCGAACAGGTTTTTAAGTAAGTTCCATTCTGATTGGTCATTGGCTATGCTTACTATTGATTTTTGTAATGCCTTCAACTTGGTGGACAGGACTGCCTTTCTGAATGAGGTTCGAGCCCGATGCCCATCTATTTCCTTATGGGTGAACTTTTTATATGGGCAACTGGCCAGGCTATATGTGGGGGATGGCCACGTTTGGTCCACCACTGGGGTTCAGCAGGGGGACCCTTTGGAACCTCTTCTTTTCGCCTTAGTTCTGCACCCACTTATTCATCTAGTCCAGAGTTCCTGTAAGCTTCTCTTTCATGCTTGGTACCTAGATGATGGTACAATTATTGGGGACTCTAAAGAGGTTGCTAAAGCTTTAGATATTATCAGGTCGGAGGGTCCCCGCCTGGGCCTTGAACTTAATATTAAGAAAACCGAAGTATTTTGGCCGTCGTGCAATGGGGTTAAGGTGCAGGAGGGGGTGTTTCCCTGTGAGATTGGAAGACCGGTGCTAGGTGTGAAACTCCTCGGGGGAGCCGTTAGCCGGGATGTCGGGTTCATCAGTGAACTTGCTATGAAAAGGGCTTCGCGAGCTGTGGAGTTGATGAGCTATCTCCCGCATTTGCGGGACCTTCAATGCGAGCTCCTTTTGCTCCACTCATGTATGGGAGTTGGAAAGTTGTTGTTTTGTATGTAGGGGAAGCAGTTTCTGTGTTTAACAATGGCATTCGGGGGGCGATTGAGGACATCGTGGTTTGTGGTGGTCCCTTCTTTGGAGATTTTCAATGGAGGTTGGCATCACTTCCGACTCGTTTTGGAGGTTTGGGTTTATGTTCTGCTTCAGACGTTTCTACTTATGCGTTTGTGGCCTCGAGGGCGCAATATTGGGAATTGCAAGACCACATTCTTCGAGGTTGTGGTACTGATGGGTTTGACTCCGATTATGGGAGTGCGATAGATCGGTTGCACATTTCACTTCCCGATTTTGACATTAGCGGTTTCTCTAATAAAGACACCGCCCCTAAAGCCCAACATGCTTTGGCGAGTGCCCTTTATAGTGGAATCATCAAGAGTTTGGAAATGAAGTTTGATTTATCCCCTCGTCAGAAAGCGGTGTTTGAGTGTCTTCGGGCTCCTCAGGCTTGTAAGACCCCGTTACCGGTAACCCTACTTTCGTGTTGGATTTACTCATAAACACAGTTCTAAATATCAGAGTTAATTAAAACATTTACGCGGAATATAAAACTTTCATAAAACTTTACATAATTCATAACTTGTCTCAAAACATTTATTGTCTTTCACATTAAGGCATTAAAATTAACACATCATAGGTCTTCAGATGCCAGATTCTTGTTCAATGCCATGTGTCTCCTCAAGCGAGCTGCCTCATCCTACTCACCTGCGTGCATACTAAAAGTCAGCTACGCTGAGTGAGTTCTAGATAATCACATAATCATACCATTCACATAACATTATATTCTTTCATTCATACTTTTATACTTTCATACTTTCATACTTTCATACTTTCTTACATTCATACTTTCTTACTTTCATACTTTCTTACTTTCTTTTGTATTAACTTACTTTCATATCTTATGTTATAAAGAGCATTACGCCCTACATTCCTCGAGTATTATTAGGGCTCGGTACCCTCTTTCCTCGAGTATTATTAGGGCTCGGTACCCTCTTTCCTCGAGTATTATTAGGGCTCGGTACCCTCTTTCCTCGAGTATTATTAGGGCTCGGTACCCTTCTTCCTCGAATATTAGTAAGGTTCGGTTCCCTAGTTCTCGAATATTAGTAGGGTTCGATTCCCTCTTCGTTACCATACAACCATACATCATACCTCGAGTATTATTAGGGCTCGGTACCCTTTTCGTAACCATACAACCATACATTATCATTTCTTTCTTCTATTATCTCTATCATGTTCATACACATAAACATACATAACATACTTACCTTATACATAGCGTTACAACCTGACAGTACGTGCAATATCCGAAGATCGTTCACGTACCATCAAGCAATCATTCATACATTTCACATTATCCACATAAGGCATACACTTATCTCTTAGGATAAGTGTATTAACAAACATGTTGAGTATGCACACAGCCCCGAAAAGATAACACATAAATGGGGCTAGAAACTCACCTGAACACGGTTACGTTCTCCGTTGATCGTAATCCCTTTCTTCAGTTGTGCACGGCTGACTGTATAACAAGTATACATATCAATTTAACTATCACTACTTATAACATCTTTCTAGTCTTAATTACTACCCACAACGAACGGGGGTCCGGGGGCAGCGCCCCTGGCAGCGGGGTCTAGGGGCGGCAGCCCCTAGCAGGGTCCAAGGGGCAGAGCCCCTTGCTGGGGTCGAGCTGCCAGGTCAGCTTGGAAAAATTTTATTTCCATTAACTGTCTTAACACATTTTTCATTAGATTTTAAATTTATTTTCTAAACGAACTTGGCTTTAGGCGAAGTTAAACCTCAGGCGAACTTAGCTTTAGGCGAAGTTAAACCTCAGGCGAACTTAGCTTTAGGCGAAGTTAAACCTCAGGCGAACTTAGCTTTAGGCGAAGTTAAACCTCAGGCGAACTTATCATCAGGCGAACTTGAACCTCAGGCGAACTTATCATCAGGCGAACTTGAACCTCAGGCGAACTTATCATCAGGCGAACTTAAACCTCAGGCGAACTTGTCATCAGGCGAACTTAGCTTGCAGGCGAAGTTCATCAGGCGAACTTAGCTTGCAGGCGAAGTTCATCGCTTGAAGGCGAAGTTGCCCAGATGAAGGCGAAGTTGCCCAGATGTCCGCTGTTTCGGTTTCTTATCAACATTTCGGGCGATTTTAACACCCTTGTTAAGGCTCAATACCACCTACTACACTTCCCGACCATTTTCGGTCGTTTATACACTAAAAGCTCGGATCTTTAAACTTCCAAGATCAAGAATCATACCTTTTGAGCTTGTTTGGATCTCGTTTATCTTGGTATCACCACTAATCTTTCTCTCTTACCCGGACCTCGCTCGATCCTCCCTTCTTTCTCGGCCCGGCCGGCGGCGGTTTTGGGTGTGCTTGGTGTGTGTGTATGTGTGTGTTTAGGAGAGTGGGGGAAAAATGAAGATATTTTGGGATTTTGGGGGTATTTATATCCCTGAAATCCCATTCTCATTTAACCCATCTCAATTAATCCAAGTCCAAGACCCGCTCCTTCCCCGACATTAATCAATTACGCGAAATCACTAAACATAACTTCCTTTATTCATCATTAAAATTTTAGGATGTTACAAGGCTCAAGATTTCTTAAGTGTTCTCCCTATTGAAGGATTGGGCCAACATATGTCGGCTTTGGAGTACCGGGCCATCCTGAGTATCGGTTAATGATCCCTTTGTTTCCGGTAGATGAGCCGTGCCCAGTTTGCCGTAAGGTTTGTTTGGATTCTTTTGGCGAGCATGTAGTTCACTGCAAAGAGTTGCCTGGGTTTAAGTACAGGCATGATTTTGTGAGGGATGTTCTATGCGATGTTCTTAAACGAGCCGGAATTTCGGCTAAAAAGGAAGCCCCCGTAAACTTTATTACGGATCCTCAAGAAGGAAGATCTACATTACGACCGGCCGATATTCTTGTTTTTGGGTGGGTAGGGGGGAAACACGCTTTTGTCGACCTCACAGGAATGTCCCATCTTGTTGGGATTAGGGACACTGGATTTGTAGCAGGCCAGACAGCATTGAAGGCGGCATCGGGCAAGGTTGCTAAACACGAGAGAGCTTGTTTGGAGAATCAACACGTGTTTATCCCCTTCGCCTTTGACACTTTTGGTTTCTTAGCTCCGGATGCCGTGGACCTTTTGAATAGGGTGCAGAAAGTTGTGTATAGTAACGTATCAGCCCATAAGAATCAAAACTTTGTTTTTAGTCGGATTGGGTTTGCTATCTAAAAGGGGGTTGCGGCGTAGCTTGTTGCCCGCTTACCTGCCACTTCATTGTAAATCGTTTGGATGTTTCTATGAAGTCACTAATAAATCGATGATTAATTGAAAAAAAAATGCGAGTTCGGCTCGAGTTTTAATAAAATTGTGCGTGGAGATGGGAGAGAGGAGAATATATGTAATTATTGTAGGAGAGTTGTGACATTTTGTTCACTACACCACTTTTTGCAAAACTCTTCATTGCTGATAGGGATGCTACATAACGGAAAATGCCCAAGGGTGTGTCATTTTGACTACACATGGTCTAATTATATATTGGGGCTCATTGTTTGTAACACTGGCAATTTTACAATACATGATGCGCAGTCAGCGTTTTAAAAATTTTGAAAAAACAAATGTAGTGGTAAAATGTTCATAACTTTTCTACAATCATTAATTACCCCTCCCCCCCATCTCCCTCCCTCCCTCCCTCCCTCTCTCTCTCTCTCACACACACACACACACACACACAAAACGCCGATCCAACCACGTTGTATCCACAATGCTCGGTTCGGTACCGATACGATACTGGTTTAATACCGGTATCATAGACAAAAATTCAGTAAATACCGGTGCTGGTACCGACCGACTGATGTTGATCCCGAATTTTCCGATCATGATTTTCTTAAAACCTTCCTCATCCTGTTATGAAGCATATAAATTAAGAGCATTATTGTTACTACGTGTTTGGTTTAACATTTTCAAAAACGTTGATGCTAGAATGTACACTTTTACACACTTACCTCGTAACCAAACACCCCAGATATAATAAGTTAATAACATTCACACCCAACCCCGGTGGTTACTTATTTGAGTTGTTTCTATCATCCAGCAAATTGATACTTTTATTATTATTCGTGGACTAATCGGAGAAAAAAAAAATCAATAAAAAATGTCAGGCCACATCGCACAAGACTGGGAGCCGGTGGTGATCCGTAAGAAGGCTCCGACCGCCGCCGCACGTAAGGATGAGAAAGCCGTCAACGCCGCCCGTCGCGCCGGTGCTGAGATCGAGACCGTACGCAAGGGTTCGTAAGATAATTATTGTTACGTCTTAAACTGTTTTGTTTTCGATGGTTTTAATATCATCGCACGCTTCTGTGTTGTGGAAATGAAGATTATTCATGTTTATGTGTTTAATTTGTGTATTATTAGGGCTTTTGTTTGTACTGAGCTAGGGTTTTGGTATTCGCTTGTTATTTGGATTAGTTTTTGTTTAATTACTGGTTTATAAGCGTAGATTGATGTAATCGTAGTTGTTAATTGATTGATGATTGTACCTACTGAGTTATATCTAGGGTTGTAAATGAGGCGAGCTCGGCTCGTTTTGACTTACGAGAGCTTGAGCTTGGCTCGCGAGTTGATTTTTCAAGCTCGAGCCGATCTCGTTAATTATTTATAATTTTTTAATTATTTTTATATATTTTGAGAAATAAACCTTAATATGCTTGGCTTGAGTTTGGCTGTGCTGTGTGAAATTAATACATAGAAGTCCGAAATAGATAAAACTTAAAAGTACAAAAGCCACACTAAGGCTCGACAAGCCTAAACCAGCTTCCCATGCAAGGTTCAAGCTCGGGTTCAATAACCAAAACAGCTTTTTTTTAGGCTGGGGCTCATCTCAAGCTTGAAAAAGCACGGCTCGTTTCGAGTTTTTTATCAATCTGAGTTTGAGTAGCTGGCAAGTAGCTCTGCTTGTTTGCAGCCACAGTTAGATTTCTTCATTACTTTGATAAATTTACATGTTCTGTTCATGCAAATGTTCATTCGTCTATGCTTTTGAATCAATTTAGGGGTTAGCTATCTGACATAAGTATATCATATGATATTTGATAGCTTGATTGGCCATGGACTTCTGAATCTATTAACAAATGATTATTCACTTTTTAAGCAAAGTAACTAACTATATGTGTGGCAGTCTCAACTGTGAAAGCATATAAAACATCTTTCAGAAGTCTGGCCTTTAGTCTGTTTAGTATTTAAACTGATGAAAGCTTATGATCTTAATTTTTTTTATTTTTGCAGCTACGGCCGGTTCAAACAAGGCTGCATCCAGCAGTACTTCTTTGAACACTAGAAAGCTTGATGAAGAGACTGAAAATCTCACTCGTGAGTCATCTTAACACATCGTGTATCCCTTATGAGACCTGTTCATTATAATAAGATTTTATTTTGTAACAGACGAGAAGGTACCAACTGAGTTGAAGAAAGCTATCATTCAGGGTCGTAACGAGAAGAAGCTTACTCAATCTCAACTTGCTCAGGTTAAACATCTTTCTTTCTTTCTTTTTAATCTGGTTAGATTTATGATTATTAGCTGCATAACTTAAGTATTTTTATGGTTGTTGCAGCTTATTAACGAGAAACCGCAGATCATTCAGGAGTATGAATCTGGGAAGGCTATACCGAATCAACAGATCATCACCAAACTGGAACGGGCCCTCGGTGTGAAACTTCGGGGTAAGAAATAGACAAGTAACAGTTGCACAAAACCTTTTGTTTTCTTTGGTTTGAACTTTGACCACTTTGTTATCGGTATGATTCTGATATACTGTTATTGTGAATTTTATGCTTGGGTGTTTGACAAGTTTGAAGTTGCCTTTATACTATGTTTGTGGCTGCGAGTATTTGAACAATATTTATTTCAACACTGAAAATTATTACACATCCAAAATGTAAATTGTTGGTGGTAACAGTCTTTAACACATAGCCAAGATAGAAGGTTGACTGGTTGAAGGATTAGATGCAGTCTTATCGGTCTTATCTATCTGATGCTGTGTTGCGGTTACTAAATAAACAACCTCTAGTACAACGCTTGTAAGTGCAAAGGAGGCGCCCGCACTGAAAATACCAGGCTTTACTGCATTGCACTTGTCATAAATTTGAAAGTGGGTTTGATATTCGTATGTGTGGCCTTGACGTTTGGCCATCAACAAACCAACAACATAAAAGCTCATTGCCACAAACCATGCCACCCTAAATGAAATCAAAGACCCATCAGCGTGTTAGTCGAATAGCATCAACCGATGTAACAGTTTACACTATTGTTCTTAGCATCGGACACATAACTCTGGCTGCTGGTAGAGGCAAACAGGGTGATTTGACCAAATTTCAAATTTTGTTTATTTTCCTTTTTGTGTTTTCTTTCTAACTTTCTAAAATCTAATACAGACTATTCTTATATTATTATCCAAAATTTTATATTTTATTATTGACAATGCAAATCTACACAAACATGTTTATATTTGTTTTGAATAGTTAATAAAGTTATAATTTTGGTTATAAAGTAATCTGGTTCTTGAAAACCGCTTTGACTGGTCCTGGTAAGAAAGTTCCTTAGACGACCTGTCTGCTTATGGCTTGCGGTGCAGCTTGTTGCCCGTTTGCCTTCTGTCTTGATGTAAATATTATTTTCTAAAAGAATCTCCCTTAAAAGACAACAAAAAGTTACCATGATAAATAACGAGGGAGTTGAACTGAAGAAGATTGGCTTCGAGTTCCAGGGCAATAAACTCGAAAACCCAAAAGTGCTACAAGCGCTACGATTACAAGAGCTGTGGGGCCTGAGTGATCGGGATATGTGCATCCTCCTTTCAATGCGTTCTGAATCTCTTCAAGCTGCATGTACATTTATGCATGTTATGCAAGTATATGATCTCTATTCGCGTGTTAAAAGTATGTGCTTATTTGATGTGTGTTACCTGAATCTTTGTGGCTTATGCAGCAAAACCAAGAGCGGCTGATAACAAGCCGCATTGAGTTTAACTCTGGAACTTTCTTGATCATGACCTTCCATGCTTATACTTCTATGAGGCTATCAAAATCTTGAATGAAAAACAGTGTTTTACATGTAATCTGTGCATATATATACATGTGTTTCATCTAGTTAGTAACGTTTGTTTTGTCCTTGTATACGGATTCTTGTCTTTGATATCATGGTAAAATTCATATGTTTCTTGGAGTACACAAAACAAGTCTAGGAAGCGAAACACGGCACCTATTTACGTCAAAACTTAAGTAATAATTTAAACACGACACCTAGTTCGCCAACACCATTGTCATCTTTTTATGTGACTTGGCCCGTAAATTTTGACACTAGATAGTTATAAATCCAAGCACCGAAAAATATTGACACCACAGGAAAAAATTCCTGCTCTGCCACCGCACGCCATGCCTACCAATGAAGCAGAACGCGGCCTACCATTTTACAACTGCATTATAGTATTTCACACTTTAAAGTGGCTCTTGATTTTGATACAGAGCCTTGATCCAATATTAGCTAGTTGACTTTATGGAGTTTGACCACTTTATTATGGACATGACTTTGATATCATGTTATTGTGAATCTTATGCTTGGGTATTTAACAAGTTTTCAGTTCCACTAATATTTTGTTTGTGGATGTGACTTGTATTTTGATAAATTTTGGGTGTTGGATTGTGCATATATTCTGTTAATTTTATATATGGCAAGTAAAATTAGTTTCGACACTGGTCATGCAAATGTTTTTTCTTTGTAGGGGCGAGGGTTCGAGTCTCGTGGCCGACTCCAAATAAGTGTTATGTAGGAACTGATTGATTTAGAGAGTATGTGAGTTACGTACTGATCTAAGAAAGAAAAATACAAAATTGGACACATTTTATTGCAATTACGAAATTGAAAAACGGATTACACATCAGGATCACAAGTAAAAATTGTTGGTAGTCTTAACACATTGCCAAAATTGAAGGTTCACCAGTTGAAGGATTAGTTGCGGTTTTATCGGTCACAACCAAATAAACAATCTCTAGTATGACACTTGTAAGAGCAAAGGAAGCACCAGCACCGAAAATGCCAGGTTTTACGACGTTGCAGTTGTAATAACTTTGGTAGTGGTCTCGATATTCTAACGTGTCGCCTTGCCACAAACCATGCCACCCTGAAAGAAGTCATAGTTGCTTAATACTTATTATTTTTCAAAATAATCATCATTAAAGATAATAGAAGTTACCAAGATAAAGAATGAGAGAGTAGAACCACCGAAGAAGGGTTGCGATTTCCAGGGCAATAAACACGAAAACCCAAAAGTGCTACAATCACAATGACTCCAAGAACCGTGGGGCCTGAATGGCTGGGATATGTGCATCCTGTTCCGGTTATGTCCTGAACCTCACCAAGCTGCATGTAAATTCATGCAAGTATATAATTCTGTACACACGTGTATTGACGTGTGTGCAAGTGTGCATATGCGCATATGCTTGATTGATTGGTTTTACCTGGAGCTTTGTGGCTTCAGCAGCAAAACCGAGAGCAGCTGATAACATGCCGGAAATGGCAATAACGGCGATGAGTTTAACTCTTGGATTTTGTTGATCATGACCATCCATGCTTATAGTGAAAGATGAAGGTTTACATGTAATTTGTGTGTATAAATACATGTGTTTCATCTAGGTAGTTATGTTTGTTTTGACCATCTATGTATGGATTGTAGTGTTTGATATCATGGGACAATTCATGTGTTTCTTGTTATTTTGTTGGAGTACACAAAACATGTCATATGCAAACCATTGAGACCATTTTCCATTGCTATTGGATCAAAGTTTATCATCTCGAGACCATTTTCGATACTAATGATATTCCCCAATTTTTATAAATGTGATGACTGATGATGGTTCTTGAAGATGAGTGTGTTTTATATAGGGTTGTTCACGAGCCGAGCCGAGCAAAGGCTTGCTCGTTGTTTGGCTCGTTTACAACCAAACGGCTGAACCAAGTGAAAATCGAATCGAGCATTTTTTGATCGAACATCGAGTGGTATTGAGCATTATTTATTTCTTTTTCACTCTGTTGAAACCTCTATTGAATTATCATGGAATTACGTGCGTGTGTGTATGTGAGGCTTTGTTTGTTCGTCTTAGTCAAAGATGACCATGCAGGTAAGAATGAAAGTTTATTGTATTAATCCAACATAACCGTTTTACAATAGGTTTACATACCTATATAGTGTCCCGGAGGAATCTTTCCCTAGACCATTACTCCCTAGGCCTAGCCTATTATCCATTGGTTTCTCCTCTTCCTCCTGACTTTGGCAGGAGACTCGCTATTACCCGCTGGGCATCTCCTCTCCTCCTGGAGTTCATATGTTCCAGTTCTGTCTTGTGACCAGACTAATAGCGACTGGTCTTTCGTTGACCTTGGCTCTTGTCTTGGTGTGCATTAGATGCCATTGGGCCAGGCCTTACTTCTTGGGATTGTCCGTCTCATTGCCACTTATTGGGCCGTGCGAGCCTAATCCCAACGTAGTCTCTTCACACTCTAAATAATTCAATAAGAAGCAAGTTTGAATGATGTAAATAATATATTTTATAAACAAATTAGTAGTTTTTAGACAAACGCGCAATAGGTTGTTAACTTTTAGGAGAAAGAAGTTTAAAATAAGATATACTGAACATGTAAACAAACTTCTAATATTCTGAAAACTTGAATCAAACTAATGAAAATATAAAATTGACGGAATAGGAAAATTTTAAAAGGGTTTAAAAAATTGTATACTTATATTTTATGTATACTCTATATATTTATATATTTGTTCATATATATTTATATATAAAACAAATTTAAAAAATATTCGAGCCGAATCGAATCGAGCAGACCTTTGCTCGTTGCTTGGCTCGTTTACAAACTGAACCGAGTAGAACGGCTCGCTTACAGTCGAGCAATAAAACGAGCAGTTTAGACGACCCTAGTTTTATATTGATAGAAAAATATAATACAAAAGAAATTTACGTGGTCCAAGTTAAAGTTAAATTGATTGGTCAAAAGTCAAAATTCAACACAATCCAAGTTAAAAAACGGTCATGATCAAGGACTAACATAACATGTAGCTAGTTTAGTCTTCAACAGCTTATGCCTTATGGTCTATGTAAATCCTTGGCTTTCAACCTTTCAGCGTCCCCAACATAATTTTCATAAATCGATCATGAAATCGTCAAGTAATTCACCTTTGTCCTGTTTTTATCACCGCGCTCAATGTTTGCGGGTAGAAGAAGGTACTATTCACTTCTCTGATTCTAAATATTGAGTTGCATGCTGATTGCTGCTATCGTTTTTTTTTCTTTTTTAAGTTTAGGCTTAAATTTTAGTTTCATAAAATCGATCATTTTATTGAATAGGCCGGGGCTTACTTAGCTTGGGCCGAATAAATTTTAGATTAAGCTACGATATGAGTCAGCAAATGTGAAATATGCACTTGTTCAAAATGATTTGATCGGGGCGGTGTTACTATTCGAGTTTTGTTATTTTTATATATTTATTCAAAAGAAACAAAACTACTAGAAGAATGAGTATCAAATGAGGTACATAATATATATGATTTAAGTTTGTTTTTATCAAATGCATCAAAGATTGCATAATAAGGTCGGGCAGACCGGGTGCATAGTACATGATATCTTCATAAACAATTAAATATCCAACATTATGTTCATAAACATTAATGTTCTACTAGTGATTCCTCTTATCAGACAACGACCGAGACTTTATTGTTTGGATTTTTGGTAAATTTCGGAAATCAATATTTGAAAAGGTAATTAATACAATTGGTGGAGTGATTGACTGATTATTATTATAGGACCCATGGAACAACATTAACGATTATGTGGTTCTAGAAAGGACTCATGAAAGTTTTAAAAAAATTCTGTCAAAAGAAGACGAAATTAACACGCAACCTAACCCACAATGCGAGACTTTATTGTTTGGATTTTTGGTAAATTTCGGAAATCAATATTTGAAAAGGTAATTAATACAATTGGTGGAGTGAGTGATTGATTGATTATTATAGGACCCATGGAACAACATTAACGATTATGTGGTTCTAGAAAGGAGTCATGAAAGTTTTAAAAAAAATCTGTCAAAAGAAGACGAAATTAACACGCAACCTAACCCACGATGCGAGGCATCGGTACAAATAACCAAATCCTCGTCACCATCGGGTAGAGCAAGGATTGGAGCTTGCGTGAGTTTTTTCTTTAGTTCCTCGAAAGCCTCCTCCTGAAACTTACCCCAAGTGAACATTACAGACTTCCGGGTCATTCCGGTCAACGGTGCGGCTATCTTGGAGAAGTCTTCGATGAATCTCCTATAATAGCCCGCCAACCCTAAGAGTCTTCCAATTCGTTATCGCTTCGATCTTTGTTGGGTCCATAGTAATCCCTTCTGGATTAATCACGTGACCTAGAAACTGCACTTCACGCAACCAGAATGCGCACTTCGAGAACTTAGCATACAACTTCTCTTTCTTCAGGACTTTCAGTGTTTCTCGTAGATGCTCCAAGTGGCCAGACTCGCTCTTTGAATATATCAGTACATCGTCGATGAATACAATGACTGATTTATCTAACATCGGCCGACATACCCTATTCATCATGTCCATAAATGCTGCTGGGGCACTCGTTACACCGAACGACTACGAGGAACTCGTAGTGTCCATACCGCGTCCGAAACACTGTCTTAGGGATGTCTGCCTCTTTTACCTTTAGCTGATGATAACTTGATCTAAGATCTATTCGCCAGAACCAACTCGAACCTTGTAGTTGGTCAAATAAATCATCAATCCGTGGCAACGGATACCTGTTCTTCACCGTAAGCTTATTCAGTTGACGAGAGTCTATACATTCTCATGCTTTCATCCTTTTTCTTAACAAACAACACCAGTGCGCCCACGGGGAAACACTTGGCCTAATAAAACCCTTGTCAGGGAGTTCTTGCAGTTGGGACATCAACTCTTTCATCTGGGATGGCGCCAAGTTGTAAAGTGCTTTCGCGACGGGCCTGGTATTAAGTCTATCTGGATTTCTATCTCTCACTTCGGTGACAACCCCGGAAGGTCCGATGGAAACACTTATGGGTAGTCGCGCACAACAGGAACATCTTTTACTTCTTTTGTCTCGGCCGTAGCTTTGACAACATACGCCAGCTAAGCACTACACCCTCGCCTTAACAATCCCTTGGCCTTTATCATCGAAATGACATTAAACCCTGAACTATCCTTATCACCATAAACCGTCACTATACTACCATCCAAAGATTTTATCTTATTATCCTACTCTTACACATTATCTGAGCTTCAAATTCAGTTAGCCAGTCCATCCCCAAAACTACATCGAACGCTCCTAAGGCATATAGAGTAACAGGGAAGTCACGTCCCTCTAACTCTATCTTACAATCCTTAACCATTCTCATAATCTTAACCGAAGTTTCACTAGCAGTTTCTACTTTAAAGGTTTCAGGCACACGACAACATTTCATTTTGGCTAACTTACTAAATGCCGCAGCTACAAAACTCTTATTTGCGCCTGAATCAAACAACACAGAAGCGGAAATACCGTTTATCAAAAACGTACATGTCACAACATCTAGGATCTGCTTAGCCTGCTCCTGAGTCAGCATATTGGCCCTAGTCCTTGGCCTCGCTTGCTCAGCATCTTTCCTTCGACTTCCTCTAGCTTCACCATCAGTGCACTCCCTAGCCATATGGTCCGTCTTACCACATTTGTAACACGCGGGCTTTGCATTGCATTCATTAGCATAGTGTCCCACCTTTCCACACTTATAACAGACATTTGTCCCAAGCCTGGATTCCCTACCATGAGCCTTCCCACACTTGTGGCACACATCAAAACCAGTACCCCACTTGCACTCCCCACCGTGAACCTTCCCACAAGTCTTGCATATCTTTCTCTCCCACACCTTCTACTTCTTATCCCTAGGGTTCCACAACTGAGTACCGGGTCGTTTGACAGGAGCGAACCATTTCTTATCTTTCTTCTCTTCCGCCACCACATCGTTCGCCGCCAGGTCATCGTAAACCATTTCTGCGAGTCCCACAGCAGAATCAAAGGTAGCTGGTCTACTAGCCTTGACCAAGACGCGAACATTCTGTGGCAGTCCCCTGATGTAACACTTGGTTCGCTTGGCTTCAGTGTTCACCATGTCAGGCACCAACCTAGACATGCGGTTGAATTCAGTAGTGTACTCGCGGTGTGTCATCTTTTCCGCCTTTAAGTTCAGAAACTTCATCTCAACCCTTTCAACTTCAGCATCAGCACAAAATCGCTTCATCACCAGCTCCTTCAGGTCATCCCATCTCATCGCCTTAATCACTTCTTGAGTCTTCCTCTGCTCCACAGTCTCCCACCAGTACATAGCCTCATCTCCAAATGACTGAGTGGCATAACCCACAGCTTGATCAGGATGACATTCGCTAATTCGGTTAACCTTGTCCATGTTGGTTATCCACTGGAGAGTAGCGATTTCATTCCCTAAACCAGTCAGCTTTGGTGGGTCGCAACCCTTGAACGACTTGTGGTTACACCCACCTCGGCCCCTCTTTCTGTCATCAACTTTCACTGACCTAACCTCACTCGAGTCGCCTTTCTCTCTCTTATCATCCTTCCTACCGTTCTCTCCTAACCTATCGGAAGTCCTTGCATGGTTCCCAGCAGATCCTTCTGGATGCAGGTTCTTCACTACGTCAACTATGGATTGAGCAATGGTTGCTTGAACAACATGGTCAAGCTGATACCCCTCATTGTTGCTCGGATTATGTCCAACTGCACTTCCTTCTTCCCTTGTGTTGGTATCTGCTTCCACAGAAGGTTCTTGGACAATACGTGACCTTCCACGACGTCCAGTACGACCTCCTTGTCCAACAACTTTCCTAGCTCCAGCCATTCGTATTCTATAAGGAAACACAAACGCAATCACTTAAGGAACTATTTAGTACAAGGATAGTAAGACTAACAGGTAATAACAGTTACCAGCTGTGATTAGCTGATCACGTTACTTTCCGTGTCCAATACAGTTTCCCTTGTGAGTCTATTTGTGTTGGTTCTACTTCTAAACAGTTAGGCAATCAAACAATTCATATAATCATACACTCCTATGCCTAGAAATTAAGCTAACTTCCTTACACATTCGTACAATATTCATGAAATTAATCATATACTTTACCTTTACTAAGCTTTCTTGAGTGACACATGGCTTTTTTGCACTGACATCTTCTTTCTTTTCTTACTTAAGTCGCATTCTCTGTTCGAGTCTAAGCTTGTAGGATGCTTAATTCTCTCGAACTTATGCTGTGATACCAACTTGTAAGGCCCCGTCCCCAGGTGCCTTACTTTGGCGTTGGATTTACTTATAAACATAGTTCTAAATATCAGAGTTAAATTAAAATTTCGCGGAATAAATAAAAACTTCAAACATTCATTACAAAACATTCATAACTTGTCTTTAAAACATAACTTAATATATCTTACATAAACATAATGTTAGATATTCAGATGCCAGCCTCTTCAACTCCTGCCATGTGTCTCCCTCAAGCCAGTTGTTACAGTCTATTCACATGCGTGCATACTAAAAGTCAGCTACGCTGAGCGAGTTCTAGTTAATCAAATAACATACTTACATACACATACACATACACGTGCCTGAAGGTACGTATTACATACTTAACATGTTTATCATTTTTCCACATATGTATATTACATTTAATCCTTCATACTTTCATTCTTTAACATACACAGTACGTTCATAACTATTCATTCATTATAAAGAGCTTTTCACCCTACATACCTCGGATATTATTAGGTTCCAGTGCCATCCATCATTGAATATTATTAGGGTCCGGTAACCACCATCCTCGGATATTATTAGGGTCCAGTACCCTCCGTATTCGGATATTATTAGGGTCCGGTACCCTCCATCCTCGGATATTTTAGGGTCCAGTACCCTCCATCCTCGGGTATTATTAGGGTCTGATACTTTTCTTCCCATGTAACCATACTTTCTTTCCGTACATACCCTGCTTTATCATTCACACATGCTTTATACACAATTACAAATTCTAGCACTTACCTTCCCTGGCGATACGTGCAATATCCGAAGATCGTTAACGTACCAACAAACATTCATTCATGACCTCAATAACCATCACACATATCATATATGGCATACACTTACTGTTTAAGGTAAGTGTATTAACTATTCACATCGAGTATGCATACATCCCCTGAAATATAACAAGGAAATGGGGCTAGAAACTCACATGTAGAGGATTCTTCTCAGAGTTTACTGTTAGGCCCTTTCTAAGATGTGCTCGGCTAACTGTGTATTAATCATAGCATCAATTAACTACTTCTAGCTATACCATACTCCTAAGTTATTGCAAACCTTAGCGAACGGGAGTCCAGGGGCAGAGCTAGGGGTGTTCAACAAATCGAATTTCGAATATTCGAATTTTTTCGAATCGGATTATTCTAATTTTGAAAATTTGAAGTTGGATTCGAATTCGATTCGAATTCGAAATAGTTTCGACGAATTCGATTCGATTCGAATTTAGAATAGCTCATTCGAAATTCGATTCGATTCGAAAATGAAGTGCGAATCGAATTCGAATCGATTCGAATTCAGTTAAAAAAATATATTTTAATTTCAAAATCACTATAAATTTGAGTTTTTAACAACAAAAAGTACAAGTGTATAAAATAAATAATAATTTAAAGTTATAACATCCTAAATATTCAAAATGGTAATGTCCAATTACATTAATTATTAACCAAAATGATGAACTTTCTATTTTTAATCTCTATAATTTAAAAGATTTATGTAGTTTATCTTTTCATAAGTACGTATATATATAAAAAAATGGTTGATCGGGGTTTGATCGTTTATAGTAATGTCCAATTACACGCGTTTTTGGGGTTTTTTCTTTGATTCCGGCGCCGTCAGCCGCCGTGAACCACTATGGTTGATCGGGGTTTGATCTTTTATAGTCTAGGTAGCTTCGGGGTGTCCAGATTTGAGCTAAGGTGGTCCTTAAGCTCGTTTTTGGTTGATTAAACGCCCGAACAAAGCTAGATCTAGATCCAAACGACTCTTACTGCATCCCGGGGCTGCGGTGTCGGGTTCTAATATATAAGTACAACTGAGATAAATCTTTTCTTACCTTCGGTTGGTCTCGGATCGTTGAATATATTAAAGTAGAGAGTGTTTGGCTTACGTGTGTGTTTTTGAAGGTGTATGCTATGGTGTAGAGATAGATGAAAATGGAAAGGATTAGGGTTTAAGGGATATTTATACTCCCTTAAGCCATGGAACTAAGGCCAATCTTTCCTTTTTTTAGTCCATCTTTAATTCCATTTAATTAGCCTACTTAACTTTCCACCTTTATTATTTTATTATTTCTCTAATAACTTAAGTAAACTTTTCCATCATTAGTAAATAATATATTAAATATTATTTTTAGAAATTTAGGGATATTACAAGTTAAGTGTTTTTAAACGAAGTTTGTAACACGATGTGGTGTTTGATGTAACGATTTGTAAAGATGGTGCGTTGAAAATGCCCTCATATATTTAATTGTTAATAGATTGCCAAAATTTAGTTATCACACATTTTAGTTAACTTAAACACAACTAGCTCGGAATCGACTGTCACTCACATAACACACAAATTTAACACCTATTAGGTTAATTAAATAATTAACTTGCGTCACATCATCATTTGGTTAGTAATTTGCGTCACAAATTTACTCTATTCTAATAAAGTAAAATAATTGTGAACACCTATCATCATTTGGTTAGTTCTTACAATTTTTTCCTTCCAAAACTATTATCTTAATTATGTGATAAATTAATAATTATTCATCTTTCTTTTACACTTTATATATATATATATTTATCTATTCTAATAAAGTAAAATAATTGTGACACGTGTCAGTTTATGGTTAAACCTCACAATTGTTTTCCTCCAAAACTAAGATATTAATTGACTCTAATATATGTCTATATTCACCATTCTTTTACTTTTTATTTATATTATATTTTTATATTAATAAATATTAACATATTATTTACCATATTCCAAAATACTTGATGAAATCCAAAAATTAACAACCACCCATGTTTGTAAAAATTGAAAATAATATATAATTTCAAATGTTATCATTAACATATTTTACTATGTATATTGTTGACGATTATAATTTGGTTTTTACAGTAAAAAATTAGTAAATAGATTGTTTGATACAAGTTAACTACATCGAGTCAAAATTTGTTATGGGTCAAAAATGAGAGATCTGGATATTTTTAAAAGTATGAGAATGCAAATATATTTATCGCCAAATTTGTTATGGGTTCAAAGTGTTGACTTGAAAATGTCAAACGGATAAAAGTTAGAATTTTAAACATAATTTGGGTTTCAATTTATTTTCAATGACATTTTTTGGAAAAAAATCAAAATGTTTGGGATTTGGTAAATTGACTGTTTTTTTCTCGACTATTAAAAATTTAATAATTAACATTTTTTACTATGTATATTGTTGAAGATTATAATTTAGTTTTTACAGTAAAAAATCGGTAAATAGATTGTTTGATACAAGTTAACTATATTGAATCAAAATTTGTTATGGATCAAAAATGAGAAATTTGGATATTTTTAAAAGTTTGAGAATGCAAATATATTTATCGTCAGATTTGTTACGGGTTCAAAGTGTTGACTTGAAAATGTCAAACGTATAAAAGTTAGAATTTTAAACATAATTTAGGTTTCAAATTTATTTTCAATGACATTTTTTGAAAAAAAAAATATAAAGGTTTGGGATTTGATAAATTGACTATTTTTCTCTCGACTATTAAAATTTAAGAATAGATAGTGAACACTATGACATGCCCCCAGACATATCAATGCTTATAACTTGTATCAAATATGAAACATTTGTATCAGCATTAACTTTTCCTTCAATGGTGACCAGTACATTCTATGGGAAGCATGTCATACAAAACTATGCTCGAATGAAGCAAAATATTCACAAAATTGAATGAGTTAACATGTTATTTTTTATGTTGTCAAACTTATCAAAATCTTATTCATGGTTAAACTCTATAAAACATAGTTATTGAAAAACATCGGGTGTTATAATTTAATGTTCTCCATGCATTCTATGAGTTGTAAATTGATAAATATATCAATAAAGGTAACGACCCTTTAATATTTAAGAGTGGTTAATACTACTGTTGTATGAGAAGTCTTCTTTCTAAATTCTTTCAATTATACATATATGATATTAACAACAAAGTTTTAATAAAATGGGCGTTCTCGGGCACGTTTTTGCACGTGCATTTTTTTATTAAGTTCATTTAAAAAAAATTATTTTGTAATATAAATAAAATCAATTTATATACACATAGTATAGATACAGGTATATATGCAATTATTTTCTTTACTTGTAGTTTTATAATTTGGATAATCTCGTGTGTTACACGAGTTCTAAAACTAGTATTCAAATAAATAATTTCATTTTGCTTTGCTTCACATATGAACTCACACTTATATAAAACTAGTAGGCTAACCCGCCGCGTTGCGGCGCGGTTTAGATATCGACAACAAAAGTAGCAGAAACATGCGTTTTATATTCTAGATAATACTCATACGGCCCTTTTTTATATCACATAATAAGGTGTCTATGGGTTTACACGGTTTTTGCATAAACTATTTACAAAATGATATAAGTTTCCTCTACGAAAAGGGTAAACCCTGCCAAAACAATAGACTTTTTGTTTGATGCCCTAACATGCCAAACGTGCTATGTTGTGCTACATGTTTCTGTCTTCTTTCTACATTCTGCATCAGTACACTACCAAATCAAAACACAATAAACCTACTGCAGATCAGCAGTTGATTGGCCAAATACTTTAAGGAACTTAAAACTTAATAATAACAACCAATGGAAGACATTAGAAGTGTTAACTAAAAAAGAATGTTTACCAGCATGGGCTCCTTAAATAAATTTTTTTGTCGTTGGGCCATAATCTGCTAAATAGAATCAATCCCCTTAACCATTCCAGTTGCCAATTCAACCTAGTAGTGTACAACCTGTAAGGTGTTATAACATTTAAACGTTTAAAATATTTAAAGAGTTAAAAGTCAAATGACAAAAATGTAAAAGAAGCTAGTAACCATTATTACTGATTAAATGGACGTAATAGTTACTTTGTTAGGCAACACCATTAGTGTGATTATTAAGAACCAATACAATATAAATTGTGTAATAGGTAAAATCAAGAGTAGTCTTATGAGTGGATTTTAAATTACAAAACGTCTAAAACTAAACTTATAGTGTTTAAATACACCTGCAGGAACACAAAAAAATTATATCATTAGAAGAACTAAAAGAGAAGACCTTGTAAATTTGGGTGTAATTTGCCTCAGACAAATTAATTTAGCTCCTCCACTGAATTCTTCAAAGTTTAACTCGTTTAACCTTCAACAAATAACAATGTTTATCATAAGAAAAAAAGCATAATTCGGATTAGTTTGAAAGACCTAAATTAAATAACTTTCACCATAAGTGCAATTAGTAAAAAACCCCTTTCTTCAACTGGACATGCAATTCACAAAATTATGATTTCACATTTAAATGATTATATACAAAATTATGTATATATAGCTACTTGATTGCTGCAAAGACAAACAATTCTACCTGAGTGAGAGAGCATTAGCTAGAGTCTTCATAAGAGTTGGAGATGAAATCTAGGATTTTGTGCTTCATCACTAAATTAATTAAACATCAACCAATACATAAACCAATTTACAATGATGGTTTTGTGAATCAACAAATTTAATCAACTTTATATATTCAAAACATCAAAAGATATATTTTGTGAATAAAAAACTTAATGAATCGTCGTTCCTCAGTCGTCAAGGGCATCGGCAATGACGTTCTCTGAATCGTCTATTCTAACTATCAAGAGTAATCTGGATCATTATGTCTTGAATCGTCCATTGGGTAGGCATTTTTAATGTAGGATAGAATGATAGGAAAGAACTAAAATTTCCTCTTTTGTTTTCTTTTTCTTTAATAAAATAAATGGTAAATAGGATTTTAGGTTTTTATAAGAAAAATTACTTTTTTTTAAAGGAAACCCTTGTAGAAAAAAAAAATCTCCTTTTACACAAATATTGACATGCACTTTATGCAAATATCTAACTCCAAAAGCTTCTATAAATCCATAAAAAAAACTCATCAATTCACATAACAATATTAATATTTTTTCAATTCTCCATATATTCCACATTGTGGATCTCTCTCCTCAACACCACATGAAGGTGTGTTTCTATTTCTATACATGCAACTTTTAAATTGTATTGAGATATTAAAAGGTGGTTAATTGGTTAGCCATTACCTTTCTTTAGGACTATATGGTTAATTATTTAAACTAGACATCACTCGGTGTTCTATTGATATGGTGTTTACTCTAAACAAAGTGGTGTGGCTTCGAATCATTGCAGAGCAAGGTCACGTGGTATTTAGGTCTAAAAATATTTTTGTTAAAAAATAACTATTTAACAACTCATTTAATTTGAAGTGGTTAGTGTTTTTTTTTGAACGGCAACTTTCATTGTGTACATTACCGGTGGTATCATCTAACAACCAAATGATGAACTCTTTCATGGATTTGAAATTATCAGGGCCGTTGAAAGAGACCGTTTCATCAGTGGTGAAGCGACACCACAGTTGGCCGCTTATGTTGAGAATATGATGAAGAAATATGAAAGTAAGAAGTTGAAGAAGGTGTCGAGTTATGATCATCATCATACGCTACAAGGACCAACGAAAGTAGCACGTGGCAAAAGAACAACACTTTCAGAGCTGTTCCAGAAAACTAAAATCGTAGATGAAAAAAATGAAACTAAATGCAACATAGGAAAAAACAAGGAAAAGAAAATAAGATCGGTAACAGATTCCGCTTCAGCTGATGAAAAAATGCACAAGGTACATTTTCATATCATATGAATTTAAATTAATTGATGTAAGTAATTAATCTAATCTAATGTTTGGTTCATATATAAATATATGTGTACAAATGCAGCTTCTCCAACTTGAACCCTTAGCTATTGTTCAAAACATACGGAAATATGTGAAGAAAAGCAGCGTAGTCACCAATGAGGAGGCGGAGGAGGGGTATAGAAACCGACATAATAATATGCTACCCAAAGATATTATTATGTTTCCTTACGGGTTTTCTGAAAACCGGACAAAGGGCAAGGTGTCACATCCCACATATGCGCCAAGTAGTAAGGGGAAAAGTGAACGCTGGATCAAATCAGATGCAGAATGTAAGTATAGTGCACAACATTGCACCATATTATAAGACACACATAACTTATAACTAATAATTTCGAATAACACTAAATTATTACATAACAAATTAAACAAGCATGTATAGCATGTATAGTTTAATTTCAATCAACTATATATTGATACATCTTAATATTCATGTGTTACTTGCATACAATACAAATGTGCTGGTTCTATGTAATTATTTGTTACCTATAGAAATTAACTAAAAACATTCAATGAATTGAGAATAAATGGCAAAAAAGCCATTGATTTAAAATCAATGCATTTTCCCCAAGCATAACTACAAATGCGTATTACGTTCTACATTCAGCACTTGTCATCATAGTAGTGATTCTAACAGCTTAGTGCTAATGCTTTGTATGCAGACCTGATATTGGAAATGTACAAGGAGATCGAATAGTACTGTCTGTTGGAGAGATGGAAACCACGCGAAGACACTTTGGTTTTTATGAAACGAGTGATTAAGAGAAGGAGAAGAATCGAAATAGCTTGCATGTTTTTCTAAGGTGAAATGAGATTGGTGGTTTACAACGATACAACATAAGTAGTATGTTAAGTTTGTGATGAAGTTGAGAATAAATTAAGATAGTGTCTTCGGTCTATCTGTATATAGAACATATGTGCTATCGATCGATCTCTGATCAAATGTAATATATGCCTTGAAACGACTTGTGGCTGTTTTATTTTTTTTTTCTTGAATCGACTATTTAAACATGTGTAACGAGCAGTTATGTTACGCATTCATGTTGTATTGTAACAGTCGATTCTTTTATATACATATTAACCAAAACTAACACCTTTCAACCAACACAAGAGCAATATTCTAGATGTACTCTATAACTAAATGCGATGTGATCTCTTCTGCGATTTTTGAAGTTGAATTCTTCTTGTTAAACACTTTCACATTCCTAGCTTAATTTCCATATTAATTACCAAATTCTTTTCGTACAAGATAGCATAGAAAAGCTTTCTTTTGAGTTGTCGAGGCGCACCAGCCATTTCTAGCACACTTTGTTGAATCGATGCCTTGCTTGTGAAATCCCACCCGATGCACCTTGCTTTCGATCTCTCTCCATATATCGTTCACTACATGACATTTTCAGCCTCTAGATATATATATTACTAACAACAAATTTACCCTTACATAATTGCATCTATTTAAGATACCAATTGAGTTAGAAAACTTACAAGATTTAATGATAATGGTACTAGATGGAAAAAAAATGCAGTAAACTACAACTATGCGTTTAGAAAGCGGACAGACATATTGGTATAAATAAAATTAATTATGTTATGGACAATAGTTTGGGACCGACGGATCGAGGAGTAGGGGTTCATGCTTCATCATTTAGCGCCACAATCCAATACTTTAGGTCCAAAATAATAATTTTGTAAATAATTCAAACAAGTTCAAAGCGACGTGCTGGCTAAAATATACGTGTTTGTATGAGAGTTTTTGTCATGGCGTCCTAAATTCGGGGCCTAGACTATATATGATAGTAGATCGAAAAGCTCCAAGAGAAAAAAAAACAAAAGAAACATGACAATTCCTTGTGTTGTGATCAAAGCGTAATTCTCAGTGGAATAACTTAACTTTTGCCTTTTGATTGAGCATGAATAAAGACCCCTACTTAAATTAGACAGAATAGCAAAATAAGTCCTTTATGTTTGAATGTTTTTTCAATGGTCGTCCTTTAGCAAAAGAAATAGCAGAAATCATATTTCATGTTTCAAATTCTTTTCACGTTACGTCCTTTGACACTAACTCTGTTAATATTCCTCGTTAAATCTGATAATGTGCAAGACACATGAGGATATTTTTGGAAATTCACATATTTTTTTAATAACTAAAATAAAAAAACAATATTTTAATATATAATCTCTCTCTCTCTCTCTCCCTCCCCCCCCCCCCACTCTGATTCTCTCCCCTCTTGTTTAATTCCCGTTAGCCCAAAACATCACCGAGCGATGAGGATAACCATCGTCCACACCACTATGGACCGTGTCTTCACCATAAAAAATCCCCCCAAACTCGATCGATTCCACCTAACAACCACAACCCATCGGTCACCACCGATTAAACCAGTGACAACTACCAATAGTTAGACCAGACACCACCAGATCTTATGTTTGTGATATGTTTGTCCGCATGCATCCTCAATCGACCTTCAAGAACCTGCATATCATGATTAAAAACAATCGGATCTAAGGTAATGAACGCTAGATCTCGAAATCTCATAGAACTCATATATAGTTTGATTTCGTGGATGAAACTTTAATTAAGCATGTACAAACACTCGTAAATATACCTAGACTAAGATGATGGGCTAAGATTTGAAGATTAAACAAGCATGACAATGATGCAACGAAGCAAAATTGAAGATGGGAGGCTAGCCGTAATCGAATGGATTGGACTTTTCAGATATGAGATTAGCCATAATCGAATGGATTAGGCTTTAAGTTTTAATTATTAAAATAATTGTGTTTACGGAACTACCCTCATGTGCCTTGCGCATGACATTATAGAGATTTGAAACATAAAATATGATTTATGCTATTTCTTTTACTAAAGAACGTCCATTGAAAAAACGTTCAAACATAAAGGACATCTTTTGCTATTCTGTCTTTAAATTATGTTCGAGTCGTATGAACCTCACACCCATGTTCCGAGGGGGCATAAAAAGTTGGCTTTACACATCAATTCCTAAAAGAGTGGAAGTTACAATAAACGTCGAAGTTTTGTAAAATGAAATTACTTCATAATTTGTCTAGCACTAAGTGATTTATGTAGTGCTTCTTACGCATGAATAACAAGCGGAATGGAATTGTCCACTGTAAGAGAATTAAAAAACGGGTGTTTTGAGTCTGGCTTCTTTGGAGTAAAAAAGGAAGTAAAAAAGGGGGCACGCAGGAAAAACCTTCTCCTTCTGTTGTTAACTTTTTTTTTTTTAGTAAAAAAGTTTAATGTATCTAAGTTGTTAAAAGAAAGTGTTTGGTTGATCAATAAAAATCAATGATTATATAAGGAATTATATTTTCTCTGGACACATCAAAATCATGCATTCACATTCCACTTTTTTTTCGTTGCATTCCCGCTTTCGTTGCGCCACCACAACTTTTAGAAGGACATGGCGCATTCAACTTCTGATGACATCATGGATTTTTCAATGCATGTTTACCAGTAGTCTGGTTGTCCTCATGATTGTTAATTTGCATGTTGTTTTCGAAAAACGAGACGTCCTTTTCATCTTTTTATTTTTTATAAAGTAAACACAGAAATAATATCTTTTAAATGCATTAAGATTATAAGGATCAAATATATTTTATTCTTAACATGAAAACAGTGAGAAACAATTTGATGTTATCATTAAGTTTATTTTTATATGTGTTTGCTGTTATTTTTTGTTCGTATTTTCTAATTTTCGATTATGAAACGTTATAAGTATTTGATGATTCATATTTTGTTATTATTATTAGATTTTTTTTCTTTTGCTGTTATAAGTATTTGTTGGTATTATTTTGTTGATATTTTTCATGTGTTGCATTTTAGGCTTCATCTTTGTTATTATAAATCATTGTTTATGTAGATGGTTATTGTAGTTGGTATTGTTTCTTACATTCTCATATTTTATAAATTAGCATTATTTTCTACGTTTTCATGTTAAGATTAAAATGTACATGAACCTTCCCCTATGAATCTTTATATCCAAATTCATTTTGGTTTTCAAGAACCAAATAAAACTAGTTTTATACTCCATCCGATGGGCAGGTAGCTTGATGTTATAATAGCAAAACTAATTTTCTTTAAATTCTAAACAAATATACTACTTATTGTAAAATAAAAGTAAAACTTGTTTCACTTATGAGTAAAATGATGACCAACCAAAGAAACACAAAAACACGATGAAAATCATTTAAGTATATGTCTAAGCAAATAATCTCTAATAGAAAAAACACTATCAAATATAGCTTCCAGAAATCCGTTCCATGCCAAATGTTCGCGAGTTGGCCTCCAGAAAACTCCTGTATTTAGTCCTATATTTTAGCCCACTCCAAAGAGTTGAAATTCCTCCATCAAACATACTTCAACCGCATATTCATATTCATATTCATCCTGCAATTATACAAATAAAAGAAAACAACACAATGGTCAAAATGTTTATAAAACAATACCATCTGATGTAGAATAACAAACGATGGAAATTTATACCCCAATGATATAATAAAACTTGTCAAGTTGATTCTTCACCGGCACTGATTTTTCTTGACTCTCGCTTCATCTGAATTAATAATAAGAAACTCTATTTGGTAACAATTGGGGAAGAAAACATTGAATATGACATAGCCCTAGCCTCATTTCATTTTTCTCTTCCCACCTGTATGAATAATGCAAACTATTCAAAAGAAAAAAAACAGTCACTACTAGAAAACTGAATGGGTTGTGACGCCAAATTGCGTCACAAACGGCCGATTCCGACGCATATCCGACGCATTTTGCGTGTCGGAAAAACCACCGTCGGAAATTCATTTATGACGCACTTCAGACGCAAATTATGACACAATTCTGACACATCATTTTGTCGCAATTTTCTGACGACACATTTTAACTGAGTTTTTAATAAATTTAATTATCGTATTAATAATACCGTACATGTATAAATACGGTATTAATTTTTAGTTTTGCGACGTACTTCTGACCCATTTATAAATTATTTTCCGACGCACTTCCAACACTTTTCCAAGTTGTTTTCCGACGCAATATCTACGCATAAATATATTATTTTCCGACACAATTCTGACGCATTGATTTATTTTCAATATATTGAAAAACAGAATAATCCAGATTTTTTCTGCAAATAAATGCATATAAAAGCCACAAAACAACAATTCACACACAAATAAACTCTTACTATTCTAAAATCAAATATAATCAAAGTCATTACAAATCCACTACAAACTAACATGTCTAAAATAGTTATAAAAAACTACTACTGAGAATCGAAATGTTACAGACTCTTCTACACCTCTTTGTATCGCTTCATCTGTTTTTGTTGCGTTACTAGCTCTCCTTTCAACTTCATTTGAACTTGAATCTACAAAATATTTAAAGCATGTATAATAATTAGTAAACAAACAAACACATAATAACTAGTTTTATACTCGGCGCAGTGCGTCGGTGCATATGGTATCTAGCATAACTTATGTAAATAAAGAATTTTATCATACAGCCCCAAGTGGGCAAAAGTTAATCCTTCAAATAAAAGCAATCATGCTCTGCAAACACCATATGAAAGAAACAAATTAGTCAACCAAAAATTAATAACAGTTTGCTAAAGTCAACAAATAACACACTAAACAAACAATGGAGAACTGAAACAAAAAATTATACCATAAATCCCCAAATAGCAAATTTAAAGCCTACAACCATAAGCAACCATCTTCTGCAGCAATACATAAAGCAAATAAAAGAAAACATTAGACAATGCTTTCAACCAAATTATAATAACAAACAGGCAAAGCGGAACAAAGGAAATTAAAATCAAAACCCCAGTGGCTTGATCTACTTGCCAAAAACATGTATGTGTGCCAACACTAATAAATATCTATACACACACACACACACACACACACACACACATATATATATACTTTTGAAGGATTGCAGTGTTTCTTAACTCCAGATAATTAAACTTAGTTGTCGGGACATATTCACATAACACACAGCTACACAAATGAACATGAAGGAATATGATCTTTCTTAGGATGAAGTAATAGTGCAACTAAGATTCTTTCTCTTCATGCTTTCTATATTTTATAAAACTTATAGTTCATGTTCTAAATCAATTATGTACTTCAAAAATAGTGAAATACCAAAGTGAATCATACTAAAAACAAAGGACGGCTTTCCAATCATCATAGTGATAAACTCAAACCCTTAACACTAACCACTAACCATTATTGCTAGACTTCAATGAAGGCCGGTTGATGTGAGAAATTGGGCAAAAATAAACCTATTATGGCGATAAAAAAGAATAAGACAATGTCTCACTGATAACAATTTGAAGAATAATTAGTTTTACTTTAAATGATTTCAGTTTTGGTTCAGTTGGCAGGTGAATGTAATGACTGAGTTTTAAGAAAAGACCCATGTTCGAGTCTGGTGTTGAACAATTGATTTTTTTTCAAAAAAGGGTTTCAAGTAAATCCGACGCATTTTTGACACAAATTATGTTTGTGTCGGAATTGCGTCGGAAGTTCTGACACCTTTCCGACGCAAACTAATTTTATTTTCAATTTTCGAGGTTCGAAAGTTGTTTTTTTATTCTAGTTTTTGTACAACTTCATTATACAATAAATGCTTTTACTTCACAAACTTATACATATTACATATCTAGCTACATACGTATTTTCCATTAAAATCTACAATTTACCACAACTTTTTTTATAAATATTTTAATAACGATATTTGCTTTTCAAGATTCAGACGTTTTTTTTATTCCATCTTTTACACAACTTCATAATACATGAAATATTATTACTTCATAAACTTATACATTATAACTAATTGTATACCATTGTAACTTATAATTTAGAACATTTTATTATTCTATAAGTATAACTATAATGTTAGACAAGTATTTACGTAACTCTATAATTATAATATGTATGAGTTAGAAAATGAAAATATTTCTCATATGATGAAGTTATACAAAAATATGGATGAAAAATTCAAACGTTGAAGCCTCGTTAAACAAAAAACAAATTCAAGGCGTCGCAAATGCGTAGCAAATTGCTAGGCATTCGCTACGCATTTTCTACAATATAAACGTTGCATCGGAAGTGCGTTAGAACTTACATTATTAATTTAAAATGTTCCGACCCATTTCTGACGCAGTTGTATATTATCATTTGCATACGTATTAACAAAAAACGAAATACAAAGGTTAAAATATGCGTCGGAAATGCGTCAGAAATACCGACGCATTTATAACACAATTTATAGTATGATTTAGATCGACATATTTAAAATAACAAAATTACAAAATTAAGGATTTGTGTCGGAAATGAGTTGGAATTTCCGACGCATATCTTACGCAACCTGTTTTATCTTAAATAAAATATAAAATTAAATTATTCTGTCGGACTTGCGTCGGAAATTCCGACACGTTTTTTATGCAATTTAGTTTTTGTCGGAAATGGGTCGGAAATATGTGTCAGATTCCGACGCAAAAATTTGCGTCACAAATTTTCGTAGCAAAGGTACCCATTTTCTAGTAGTGAGTTATAGGAAACGTAATATAATAATGTCCTAAATCCTAGGTAGGTGTAAATCCCTCTAATAGACTTCTGGTGTGCTTGTGTACACCAAAACTTTTAAAACACGATCAACTAAAATTCAATGACATGAAAATTTAGAACGAATAAACAACTGAGACACTAACTTCACACGGTGCCAAACATCCATATACGTTAGGAACTTCATGATTCTTGTATTGATTTTGTACAAAATCATTGCAGAGCCTAAACAAATCATCATATAAAGAAACTTTAAAATTGGAAATCGGAATGCTTAACTTAGCTCATGAAAGTACATCAACATTGAATTTAAATATATGTTTATCAAAGAAAAGCAAGGCTGAAGGTGATGTGTCTTGAGTATCCTTACCTTTTATTCTTCCTAAAATCAGCATATAATAATAATAATAATAATAATAAAATTAGCAAATTTCCAACACACAAATTACAAATCAATTAGCGGAGATGAGGTAGATGTAGAGGGGGAGGATAAATATGACAGAGCATACCTTCGACGGATTAAATCCTCTCCATGGCCGCGGAAATAATGGGTGTTGGAGACGACGTGGGAAGAAATGCATGGAAGCTAAAAACCGTCCTCAGCCTCCCCTTCTAGAAGGTTTTCAAGGGCTAATTACGGTCTAAATTTCTCCAAATCTTCATCTAACTGTGGAAATTAAACAGGATAGCAGGTACAAGCACTAGGAACAATATAATATATAATTTCAAAGAGAATAATGGAGGACGGACTGAAGGTTTTGAATGGAATTTGTTATCACAAATTAAACAACTGCCATCTTTTGTAGAATAGATGCATTTTGACAGGATTCATCTATATCTAAAGCTTTTAATGTTTGCTCTATAGATCATATGACTTTTTCGAGATAGAACACAACCAAAATCAACCCATTTACAGGTGAACATGTCTAAATTTCCACCTTTAATAACTATTGACATAAATCAAATAAAATAATAATTTGAAACTTACTCGGTTTACCAATAACCTAATAGTTTAGTGGTATAGTGTTTGTCCCTTCAAAAGTGAGGTGATGAGATCAAATTTGTGCAAATGCAAGGTTAAGTTATTTGAGATGAAAATTTCGCTTAAATAAAAAAAAAAGGAAATTTACCCAGTCATGTATAATTTGAAGTTCTAAGAGTATTCTCATCCAATCCAACATCTCTAAATCTAAAACTACACTAAAAACACTACGGGCGTTCGTTTCACTGAATTCGTAAGAATTCGAAAGAATTGTAATTAAAATTTCATGAGATGGCGTGTTCGTTTTATTGGAATTGGAATCTTAATTCCTTTTGGTGCGTTCGTTATCAAAGAACTGGAATTGAAATTGGAATTCAGTTTCTAAATTCCTTTAAATAAAAGGATTTCAAATCCTTCCAAAATGTAGAGGAATTCAAGTAAATTCATTTTAACGAGGACAACGAATAAAACATTTTATGTTTTTTTACTTTTTTTGTATTTGATTTATAATTTGAGTTATGAATTTTTTATTATTATTTTTAGGGGTTTTTTTTATCCTAATAGAAAACCCATAAAAGATTCAAAAAAAAATCATGACGCAAAATATAAATAAAAAACTAAAATCTTTCCGCCATTATCCTTGTAAAAAAATAAATAAAAAGTAAAAATAAAAATTGAATCTAATTCATTTGTGGCTTACAATTCATTTGCCAAACGAACACATCAAGAACGGAATTTGATTTCAATTCCTATTGGAATGTTCAGATTCCAAATCCTAATCCTTCCAATTTCAAATCTTATGCAAATTTCAATTTCATTCCATTATGTGAAACGAACGCGCCCTGCATTTATTTCTATCATTTTCAATTAAATAATACTTCCTATATCTTTATCATTACATTTTCTCTTTCTTTCACTCACGACCACTTTCAACAAATATTATAAAATTATATGGGGTAAACAGTAACTTTTCAAATAACAAAATTTGATGGTTTGAATGTGAATGCTCTAAGAAGAATTGGTGGTTGATCTAGTGGGTCAAGAGAACTTTGAAAAGTTATTATGTTTGTTATACCCTCTAGCTTTTAGTTTGTCACAAAACGAGTTTAATTAAATGTGGGAGACACTTGCGGATCTTGATAACTTCAATTTCATCTTTCATAGGGTGACAACATGATATTGGCTTCCATTTAGATGGTATTTGAAGACGAAGAACCAAAATCAGTTTTCTTTCATTATAAAAAAAACAATACACCCTATATGCACAATATTCAACACAAAATTCAGCTTTAATAGGTTAACTTAATAGCATCTAGCAAAGTCTAAACACATTAGACATAAACATATAATGATATAAACTAGCAAAGCAGCAAGTATGAACACATGCTTTTGCATAAACTGATAAACATATAAAATTGAACAACATATGCTAATTTTAAAGCTTCAAGAACACTACTACATTAGAGTGTGAGTCTTATAATTGTATATTGGAATTACCTTCGCTCAATGATTCAATCTGGTGATCGATTTGTGAATGTGATTGCCAATGTTAATTAATTGCTAATTTGATTTAAAATGTTAATTGGGCCTATATCTATTTAGTTGAATATTTAGACCATAGTGTGATTTAATATCAGGCCCAATTTTTTTGGACATTACACTAATTGACTGATTCATTTAAGCCTTTTATTTTTCAATGATTTGAGTCATTTTTATAGTTTCATTTTAGATTTTGTAAAAAAAAAGTAAAATTAAATTGTTTACTAAATCATTTGCAGGCAATGGGTTCGTGATTTGAAACAACAGCGAAGTCATGGTTCACGGTTCTTCGCAAAACTCCAAATCATGACTAACGTTTAAGAGGACACTGGCATTTTCGGGCTTGAGCATTGCGCTACTAACATATAAATACATAGAATAGAAAATAAATTTTCGGAGTCAAATCACTAGGAACAGAAAATAACATTTTCTATTTTTAATACCTGTTCGAGCATATCATTTATCATACCCGACCCGGAACCTCTATTTTAAATCATGAAACCAAATGCTCAATTTGTGAAAAGATATATTTCCTGTCAATGTGTAATTGTATATCTAGTTGCAATATTACATATAGTTTTGTGTATTAAGATATAATTTACTTGCTATTATCTTCTGATTTTAAACATATTTTAAACATATCTATTGACAAACAGTTTGTCCATTAGTACTCATAATATAATTTTAAACTAAAGTGAATATCATATATTGAAACCAATGACTTCTTTTCCTTTATTAAATCATTTTGTGGCGCATTTAATATATTTTACAAGGACAAATTATTCATGAACAAGCTTTAGTTTCATTCAACTCTCTGAGAGGAAACTGATTTTCCCAAGCGTAGGTAAAGTGAATGCTTTCTTTAGGATATATTTTCCATCCATAGTTTAAGACACACACGTCACCTTGTTGAATGACGATATTCGGAACAATTCCTTTATGGGATTGGAACCCGCTACAAAATAAGGTTGCTTGTGTAATCGTGCAAGGACTTGTGTTTTCAAGTGGTCACGTCCCACTCACCGGGTGCACCCGTTGGCCCTTGATGGACGACGAGACTCAAGCCTTGGCCATAAACATCTATACAATTACATACATTATATCAATGAGCATATACATTATTAGAACATAAGAAATAGAAACAATGCATGTATAACTATAAGTATATATACCTCTGTACATAAGACAAATGAAGACAAGTAAACAAACGTGTTTGATCATGATGGCTTCTTTAGGGTTTTGGTGATTTTGACACTTATTTGATGAAGAAAACAATTTACAAACTCATGTGTATATAGGTATAAAATCAACAAATGAATTAAATGCTTTTAAGTTTTAAGCATTCAAAGATATCAATTGTGTGTTTTAAATGATGAATTAAATGCTTTAAATTTTCAATAATGAACATTTAAAATACTATTCTTAATGAAAATAATCAATTAAATCTACTTATACTGTTAAAACATTTTCAATAAATAATATGCATTCTCATAATTTTTTGTTAATAAAAAAATTCAAAATTAAATTAAATTACATTCAACTTATAGAATTTCTTCTTAATACAATAAATCAAAATTATATTAAATAAGCATCCTCATGGATTCAATTGATTCCACATATACTACACACCAATTTGTTTATATATCTTATTATTTGTGTTATTAAACAACTTTTTATTAGTTGTAATTTTTTTTCATTCCGATAAATTTGTGTAAAATAATCCGTGTTAAAATAGTGATCATAATATAAATTCATAATATATGTTATTATAATAATATTAAATTCATTCTTTTTGTATTTTGTTGTATTATTTTAACCATCTGTATATCACAATGGTTCTAACACAATGTTATAGTTAATGTTTGGGTTAATGTGTGTAACTTCTAATTTTTTTTTCTTTCTTTTTAATGACAATGTGTCGTAACTTCTGAAAGTATTCTTTCGTATAAAGTTTTAGTCTAAATAATATTATTAAGGCTATTCTACTAACAATATTTTATTTACAACTAGAAGTGACTTTTTCTTGAACCAAGAACTCATGTTTTCTCTATTTATTTCAAATTATATCTTTTTCTCCGACCAAACGACATGAACCTTAACATTTTGAAAAGGCAAAGCCTTAACTAATATTAGTACCGCTAGACCATAATCGAAAACTCAATTCTATGGGCTTTAATGATATAGTGGAATACTTAATTAATGCTAATAGAGTTTCTTTTTCTTTTTTTTTGTTTTAACATATAGTTTTAGAGGTTGTTTGATTTATATAATAATTTAATAGAAAAAATATATTAAAGAAAATAGTTAGTAATACAGTACAACACAATAATACCTTATAATATTATAATACAATACAATACATCAAATTAGTACAACACAATACAATATGATATAACTCATATAAGATAATATGCTATGAAATAATGTACGATATATGTATGATATGATCTAATACAATGTATTACAATAAAGTTTTAAATATTACCTTGATACCATATGATACGTATAATATACATATGATCAAATGTCATACGATACATTGTGTCACAATACAATACGCTAAAATATAATTATTAGGATACGATACAAAGTATTTGTCTCTCAGCTAGAAATGGAGAAATGGCAACAACCACACAAATTTCATATGAGGAAGCTTATTTATAGGGTTGGTGGACCAGTAACATAAGCTTAATTAGTCTTACGATTTGTTCATTTACCTAAGCGAATGAATATGAACACACATTTTGTTCATTAATTTATATTCGTGAACGTTCGTTTTTTTATGATCATTCATTTATGTATGTTTATTTAAGGTCACTTATTTTTGTTTGTTAAGTTTTAATAAATACATAATAAGTAGTTATATTTCTTACAAATATAAACATAAAAAGGTTCGTTTAAAATAAATCATCATGATCATCCGCTAGAGTTTGTATCATGTATATTTAAATTACTATTTTTAGATGAGTTTTGGAATGAATCGCACGTGATGCACTAGACTTTCATTTGTGTTTATTAATGTTTGTTCAATTATGTTTGTTTAAGTTTGCTCGTTTGCGTTCATTTACATTCGTGAATTGTTTCTTTGGGTTCTAAATTATGAACAAACACGTAAATGCTCATTTTCTTAATGAACAAAAATATTATTCAATGATATTCGGTTAAAGTTTAAAATAAGCGAATATGATCAACCCCCCCCCCCCCCCTTTAATTTATAGGCGAATATGACATCAACTTTGAACAAGATTTCTCAAACACCCAACTGTCCAAGCAACCAATTACCCAAATGTAATGGGATCTCGACATTTACATTCATAGGTTTAGATTTTTATAAAGTTGATGTCTTAGTTAATAAAGATCACACATGTTTGGTCTTGTTGTCGTGTCGTCGTTGTTGTTGTAAAGTATAAACTCAGTTGTTGATTATGTTATTATTTTCGTCGTTGAACGACAGTTAGAACGATTGTTCGGTAAACGAATATACTTGTTAAATTATTTTCATGGTATAGACAGTTGAATGGTTGTTCGGTACTCGAAAATCTTTATTAAATTATTTTCCTAGTATAGTCTAATCAAGTACAGTATATGTTACATATCTTTCAAACTTCAATCACAAGTGTTGTACTTCAAATTAAATTTGATGCAAAGTTTTTGGTGTTAGAAGACTATTTGGGTAGAAATGGGATGTGTCGCTTTCAGTTTTACGTGTCGAACTGCGTATACGTTTTTCAATAATGTATTGATTTGTAATTTTTATTTTATGATTTAATGTTTCATACTAGCTTTTAAATTCAAATTCATGTACTACACAAGATTTGTCAAATGATAAAAATAAATAAGGTTTGTTATTTTGTAATAAATGAACGAAATGAAAAGTAAAAAAAATGGAATATATATACTACAAACAATAAGGAGTTTAGAATCTCAAATTTATAAATTTAAGAAAATCTCTTTATATACAACATTTTTTTTATCACACAAGTGTTTCCATCGTCATGCGGTATTAACAATTTTAAAGCATGTCTATTTGTTACTCTAGATAATGCAACTTATAGTGTCCATGATAAAAAAAAACAGAGATCAAAGGAACAAATCGGCAGTATATAAGGATTGTTCTTGGCTATTTTCTAATTATTTAACTTTTATACTTCTGCTTGTTTGATATTCAATTAATATTTTACTTTTAATTACTTGACTATTTGATAACTCAATTGTCAAAATTGTTTTGACTCGTGACCCATTGATAGCTAGGATGAATGAGATGAAGTGGTGATGTAGAATTCATGATATTATTTATTTCATCATTCAAAAAAGAGTAAATTGTCATTTTCTTCTTTATGGTTTGACAAATAATGCGAATATAGTCCAAAAAATTTATTTTTTTCATATGGACCATCCACGTTTCCCAATTCTTGTCAATTGCACCCAAATAACTAACCCCGTTAAATTTAATCGTTAAGCAAATGGTAAACATGTCTTTTCACTCTTTCTTTATTACAATACTTATTTCAGTGAACTGCGGTTTTCATCTTTGTGGTTTGTCCAAATATGTGGTTTTAGTCCAATAGTTTCAAGTTTGCAATTTTCGTCCTTGTAGTTTCATTTAACTTGCAATTAAACCAGGATTTATTAGCCTCGTTAAGTTTGGTCGTAAATCCATTGGAGTGCCCCACACGTGATGATCAGTTTCGTCGTTTTTCTCCACAAAAAAACCTAGTTCAAATTCGCAAGCCCCTCACGTGAGGGGCTGGAGTGTATATGGGGGAAAGGAAAAAAAGAAGGAATAAAATTGCCCCTCACGTGAAGGACACACTGATGAGTTTAACAACCAGACTTAACAAGATTAGTGAATTCAGGTTAATTGCAAGCGAAATGAAAAAGAAACCATAGAGAATAAAATTGCAAATTTGAAACTACTTGACTAAAACCACATATTATGACAAACAACATGGTCGAAAACCGGTGTTCATTGAAATAAATATTATAATAAAGAAAAATTGAAAATATATGTTTACCCCTAACTTAACGATTAAATTTAACGGAGTTAGGGATTTGGATGTAATTGACAAGAACTGAGAAACGTGGATGGTCCATATGCAAAAAAATAAACTTTTTGGACTAAATTCGCATTATTTGCCAAACCACAAGAACGAAAATGACAATTTACTCTTCAAAAAATGGCACATTGGCAATCTACTAACGAGTAACGACATTAGGGTCCAATTAGTTTTTTAGAGCATTCACATCCCATTTCCTATTCATATTTATATAATTACAATAAAAACAACTATCTTTTTTTTCTCATTTTTAATTAAATAATGTTTTTTTATACATTTGTCATCGTCTTTTCTCTATCATTCACTCAGAACCACTTTCAAAATATATTATAAAAAATGCCGTAAACAATGTATTCCCAAATTTATTGATGAACCGTAACATTTTTTCTCATATACTCAACCACTTTCTATAATTTACAAAGCTCACTCACATTTTTTAGAAATGGATTGTGAATGTTCCTCATGACAAAAGTAAGTTAAAAGTGACAGTAAACATTTCGTTGGTCGAGAGAAAAAAAAGAGTTGTAAATGACGGTAAGTATTTCGTTAATTGAAAGTTTTCCAGAACAGCAAATGCAAGTCGAATTTATTTAATCCAATAACTCTTAAAAATCAAATAATTTCCATTGAGACATGATTGTCCAGTAAAAGTAAAAAAATAATAGTTTTATAAGTTACATTGTCAGTATAAATTATTATTCCTAACTTTTTTTAAACGGTCAGCGAATCCTCTATATGGGTTACTGATAAAATTCATATTGGGATGCACTTGTCTTCTGATCCAGGAAAAATCCCCACTAAAGGCACGATAATGTGGTGAGATATACCCGTTAAGTTCAAGAATCCAACTAGCAAACGCCACCTAATCGCCTAGTCTCTCATCATCACAAAGTGCCGCCAAAATTTTCTTTCTTACTACTCTACCACTTGCTTATTTATAAATTATTATTCGTTAATATAGGATATGTAATGAATAATAATAATAATAATAATAATATCAAGAAAATAAGAAAAAAGAAATGGGCTTTTCTCAGAGATCACACAACACATGAACGTTTCTCAATTTGCCACCAACCGCAACGCCACTGCCACACACACACAAATTCAACCCATAGATAAGGTACTACTTGCTAATACTCTTTCTATTTCTTCATAAAACCAACTCTTTTGTCACTTCAACAAACCCCTTTGAACCCCTCTATTTATTCACATTCCAATTACAACAAAACCATATTTCTTGTTTTTAACATATATCTTCTCAAGATTACACCTTTATGGCTTTTTGGCAAATGGGTGTGTGGTTATTATCAAATTAGTGTAGTTTCCCATCTGGGTTTTTGATTTTATTGCATAAAGATTTGATCTTGGTGTGATTCAAGAAGATGATGCTGGCGACATGCCATAATCTTGAATTTGGTAAAACCGGGTTTGCTGATGTTGCTGCTTGTGGGTGTTCTTTCAATTCTTCGTTCGACCGGTTTCGGTCCGGAAATTATGCGAGGAAAGCGATTCGGAGTGGCCGGAGATTGATATGTTGCCGCAGGGATGATAATATTGCAAAGTGTAGAGTTGTGTCTACTGAGGCTGCTGGGACTTTGCTCAATGGTGGTTTTAGTTGATTAATTTGCATTTATGCTTACAATTGAGTTTGAATTAATATTGTGTTTTGTTTATAGGGGATGCACCAGGGCCTCCATCAGTATTAAGTGGGAAGAAAGAATCGGCAGCCGATTTGTTCGAGATTGTTTCGGATGATCTTCTGACATTGAACAAGAATTTACAATCTGTGAGTTTGTTATCTGTTGAGAATTATGACTTTTTTGAGTCAAAGTTGTTAGCTTTAAGTACTTTAAGCTTGAAGATTTTTGAATTTGAGTTAGAATTAGAGATGTGTTATAAATGTTTAGTAACTAGCTGCTTATAACTTTCCCAATGGTTTTGTGTTTACTAATATGTCATGTGTGAATTTGAATGCTTTTGAAAACGTTGACCTTCTTGAGTCAAAGTTGCTAGATTTAGGTACTTCAAGATTGAGAATTGTGAATTTGGATTAAAAATTTAAAATAAGTATATGGTAACAAGCTATTCATAACTTTCCCAATGGTTTTAAGGTTTATTAAAAGCGTTTTGCTACGTGCGCGCTTCTTGTACATATCGGTCAAAAGTGGTCAAATATAGGGTCGGAAGTCGGGTGATATTTGAAAATGACCAAAAGGATGATTAGATGAAGAGATTATGAATTGTTTATTTTACTAATGGTGACAACTTCCATATCATAACTTTCTGCTGACTGCTGCGATTACCTTTTTATATATTTAATAAAATCGATGTCTGATTATATATTTTTTTATGTTGTTTGTGTGTAGATTGTCGGTGCAGAAAATCCAGTTTTAATGTCGGCTGCTGAGCAGATATTTAGTGCGGGTGGGAAGAGAATGAGACCAGCCTTGGTTTTCTTAGTGTCAAGAGCCACGTTAGCGCTTACAGGTTTAGAGTAAGTATTTTATTTTGTTAAATATTTATTTTTAATCCCCAAATGGTTCGATATTAATGTAATACGTTCGTTTGTTGCAACTCAGGGAACTCACACGAGAACATAGGCGTTTGGCTGAAATTATTGAAATGATTCATACTGCAAGCTTAATACATGATGACGTGTTGGATGAAAGTGATATGAGAAGAGGTAAACGCTTTTAGATGCATAAATATATTTCATGATTTTATAAATTAAGCATTTTTTTGATGTTCAGGCAAAGAAACCGTTCATCAGTTATATGGTACACGAGTGGCGGTTCTAGCTGGCGATTTTATGTTTGCACAATCATCATGGTACCTCGCGAATCTTGAAAACCTTGAAGTCATAAAGCTTATTAGCCAGGTATATCAATATAATATGATCATTGCATTGTGTATGCTTCAAAAGTAGGGGTGTAAACGAGTCAAACTGCTCGTGAGCTACTCGAGATCGGCTCACTAAACGCTCGACCAGAGCCTAGCTTAAACGGTCTCGAGCCTTAAAGTAAGATAGATAAACAAATGAGATCGAGATCGGGCTTCACTTATCGAGCTCGAGCTGGCTCGCGAGCCTAAACGAGCCTATTATTTGTGCAAATTTTAATTAATGTGTAAAATATATATTTATATAACAATTACTATTGTATATATAATTATGATAAAATAACTAAATAATATATGCTAAGGTATATAAAAATATTAATTAAAATATGCATATAAAATGTAAAAATGTATATAAATTAATTAATTAATTATAAACGAGCGAAGCTTGAGCTTTAGAAATAGAGTTCGAAACGAGCCGAGCTCTCATAAGTTAAACGAGCTGAGCTTGAGCTCTCGTAGTTCAATGCGCCGTGCTCAAGCTTTTGAAAGAGCTCGAAATGAGCCAAGCTCGAGCTCTCGTAAGTTAAACGAGCCGAGCTCAAGCTTGAAAAATCTACTAACGAACCAAGCTCGAGCTTTAGAAATACAGCTCGAAATGAGCAAGCTCTTGGATTGTTTACCCCCTATTCAAAGGCCTTGAAACCGTTTGAGCAACCAAATACCAAAAGCTAAAACTTGAACTATGACAGGTTATTAAAGACTTTGCTAGCGGTGAAATCAAGCAGGCGTCAAGTTTATTCGATTGCGACGTTAAACTCGATGAATATTTGATCAAAAGCTACTACAAAACCGCCTCACTAATCGCCGCCAGCACAAAAGGCGCAGCAATCTTTAGCGGGGTCCACAACGACATCAGCGAGCAAATGTACCAATATGGCAAGAATCTCGGTCTATCATTCCAGGTAGTCGATGACATATTGGATTTTACACAGTCAGCGGAGCAGTTGGGGAAGCCAGCTGGCAGTGACCTGGCGAAAGGAAACCTAACCGCACCAGTAATATTCGCTCTTGAAAAAGAGTCAAAGCTGAGGGAGATAATCGAGTCAGAGTTTTGTGAAACGGGTTCGTTAAACGAAGCTATTGAGATTGTGATGAATAGTGGGATTGAACGGGCCCGGGATCTGGCTAAACAGAAAGCTGACGTGGCGATTCGGTGTCTGCAGTGTCTTCCTGAGAGTGAGTTTCGGTTAGCACTCGAGGGGATGGTTAAGTTTAATCTTGAGCGGATTGACTAGATTGTTGACTAGTTCGTGTGGTTCGAGATGATGGAATGGATTGGATTGGTGAAATGTTATGAAGTTATAGAAAATTTATATAATTGGAAGAAAGGAAATAAAAGTTTATAGGTATTGTTGTATACTTGAATATATTCTTTGAAAATGATCATATTTGTAAGTTGTTGGTTTCATAGAGCATGTTATATGCTCCATATCTGCAAAGTTGAGTTAGACTAAACTTCATATAAAACACAATGTTATGACTTATAAAACACAATGGTTATGAATGGATGTTAGTGATTTTAGTGTAATTAAGGATTAACTTGTTGATCAAGTTAATTGTAATATGAATCTAAATAAGTCGGGTGCGGGGTGCATACTTATTTGATCTTATTATAATTTATAATCCTATTGGTACTTAGGGGCGAAGCCCCTAGGTCATGGGGGTTCCAAGGGGGCAACGCCCCCTTGGCGGGGGTCCGGGGCAGCGCCCCTGGCAGGGTCCAAAGGGCAGTGCCCCTGGCTGGGGTCGAGCTGCCAGGTCAGCTTGAAAATTTTTTATTTCGGACATATGTTTCTTTATTAAAAATGTATTAGAAAATTAATTAATTAATTAATTTTCTTTACAAAGTTTAATATCAAAAGGAGCATATTTTCAGTTATTAATCAGATAACTGTTATGATAACTGCAAATCATCCCTGCCTTTTCAAACCCTAATATAACATAGTTTGATCATATGATATTTTTCTGGTTCAATAAACTCTCTCATTCTCCATACTGATTCTTGCACTCAATCTGAGTTTTATCCGGTCAAAACATTTGGGAACCAACAAATAGTTTTGATCTGAAAGTGTTTCACGACTCTCAGATTTTCCTAAGATATATACGATTGCAGAAATCCCCAACAATGGATATTTAAATCCCTATCAAACATGAGGCTAATAGCAGTTAAAAAAAGGTTTAAACAAAACCTATAAGAGTTCAAACAATCTTTTTGAACCGAAATTAAAACTGAGTTTAGTCAAGTAGCAACTTAGGCTGATAGGTATACACCTATGAGGGTCACCAAATGAGTTGGCATGTCACCTAATGAGCTCATTTGGACACCACCCCCGTCTATCTCATTACAATAGGTGGCTTGAACCCACTAACCATGGTCACGCGGATTAGTGGACTCTTCATCCAATTAAATTTTCTGTTTTTATTATTGTTTTTGTTTTCTTTTTCAATTCTCTATAATATTAGATAATGGAATGGTGGAGAATGAGGAGAATGACCCATACCCGGGGTTGAAGAGTGAGGTTGAATGATGGAGAAAAAGCTGACATGACGCAGACATGACGAATGAGGGGGGAATGACTCAAATGAGCCATACCCTCTAGCCGTAGAATAGAAAGTGTATTTGAGATAAAATCTTAGGGGGTGTAAATGAGTCGAATTGGTCACGAACTACTCGAGATTAGCTTGCTAAAAACCCAAATCAAGTTGGTTTAAACGAATTCTAGCAAGAGCTTCATACAACAAGTTCGCAAGCCTAAAAGAGCATGCTACTTTTCTTTAGTATAACGTAGTGTATTGTAATGTAACATAATGTGGTGTAATATAGTACAGTGCAACACAATACAATACGATAATAATTTATCATTACATAATAAATACTCATATTGTTTCGGTTATTTCAATATATGGTACTAACAGAAAAAATGTAGAATCTTGAGTATTAGGTACTGGTACCCGGTATTAGGTGCCGAAATTTGTGCCTTGTTTTCTACGAAAAATGGTATGGTTTTAGGAACACCTTGTATGTTTTGGTTTTGATGTTAAGGTTTTATTTATTTTTTATTACTAACTAGTAGAATTGAGCACTTAACCCGGGCGGTCTTGAAAGGGTGTTGTGGTTCATGGTTTTCAAAGGGTGGTTGGTCAATAATCATATTGTTTTCTTTGTTGCTATGGTATTAATTAATTCAATCTTCATTTCACTATGTTATATAGATTTTGTGGAAGATGGCGAAGTACATGAGGCTCAAGAAGGAACATTTCTTGGCTATCTTCATGACAACATGTTGATGGTTATGGCTTAACATGGGAAAAATTTTGACGACTTAAGAGAATCAATCTACAAGATTAGTTTTAAGCAAAGGAAGACTAGTTCTTTTGGGTGAAGAACACATCAAAAATAAAATATGTAGATCGGCTTAAATGGTGTAACTTTAGTTTCGTTGATGTTGTTATACAACATTTTTTTGGTCTCGGCCTTTTCCTGGCGCCTTGCTAGAAGCAGTTTTGGAATTTTTTTAAAGGAAATGCCGTCCTTAATAAAATAAGTGTTTCATTTTATGTTTTAATGGTTAATTTGGTTTCGATTTTGATAATTCAAAATCATTACCAACTAGTGTGTTGCCCGGCGTGTTGCGCCAAGATAGGGCGGTAAAACATGAGCGGTGGTAAAATCCAAGCGTTGAGTCTGTAACTCTACGCAAATTTAGTCGGTTTCGGTTACATGTGTTATTATACCTGAACTAAAACAAAAAATAAAACAAAAACATTATAAAAATCAAGTTGGACCAATGGGGCGGCGTTAGTCGGTAAAATTCAAAAATTAGTAAAACCCAACAATTATCGATCTCTAGCGTTGAGTTGGGCTAGTCTACGAAAATTCGGTCGATTGTCATCACGTTAATGGAACTATAACATACAACAATGAGTCTATGCGAGTTATGTTGGTTTTTGACTTTTTGTCACGTTCATTCCGATACCATAACCAAAACAATTTCCTTCCCCAAATTGATAACCATAAAATGACCATTTAAAAGTTTTTTTTTTCTAGTTTATTGTTAGCCATGTAAGGCCTTAAGTCATTTGTGTGGCTTAAATGAGGAGTACACCATAACTATGACAAAGTTAATGGCCCTCGGCAGCCAAAGCTTCACCAACTACAAAAGTAATAAATATGTATACTAAAAGAATAAAAAAATCCTAATTGAGGAGAACCTCGGACACGGGACACAACAACCCCACATCTTCTAAGATAGACACCACAACCATCCAACAAAATACATCTTTAATGTTAAAGCATGAAACTCTTAATAAATATACTAAAACATATTATTATGTTTTGTTGCAGGTGTACGGTCCGAGTATGCTACCGACGTTGAATTTGACGGGAGACGTTGTGTTGTCGGAGTACGTGTCGCATAGGTTGGGGAAAGTGGGCCCCGGGGATGTGGTGTTGGTGCAGTCGCCTGAAAACCCTAGGAAGATGATTACGAAACGTGTAGTGGCGATGGAAGGTGAAGCTGTGTCGTATTTGGTTGATCCTAGCCGCAGTGATAGATCCAGAACTCTAGTGGTAATGTTTGTTCTATTATATCATTGTTGTTTTGATTTAATGTTTTAAGTTTTTATTGGACTGGCGAACGGTTCACCAACACCTGACTGAACGGAGTTTCTTGTTCGTGTTTGTTTGTTGAGGAAATGAGCTTGTTCGTGAATACAGTTTACTAACACAAATGAAGAGAAACGATGTTTTATTTGATTTGGTTAACTGAGAATGGTCAATGTCAAACAGTTCGGTGCAGCTGAGCCCGACTAGGCTCGAGCTCGGCTCGTTTAAGTTGCACAGAGCCCGAGCTTGAGCTCGGCTTGTTTCAATCTGTATTTTTAAAGCTTAAGCTCGGCTCGTTAAACTTGCACAGAGCTCGAGCTCAGCTTGTTTCAATCTGTATTCCTAAGCTCGAGCTCGGCTCATTAAACTTGCACAGAGCCCGAGCTCGAGCGCAGCCTGTTTCAGTCTGTATTTCTAAAGCTCGAGCTCGACTCATGAGTAGTTTTTCAAGCTTGGGCTCGACTCGTTAAACTTGCACAGAGCCCAAGCTCGAGCTTGGCTTCTTTCGATCTGTATTTCTAAAGCTCGAGCTCGGCTCGTGAGGAGTTTTTCAAGCTTGGGCTCGGCTTGTTTACAATTTATTATTTTATTTTTGTATATTTTTAATTATATTTATATATTTTTTTCAAATAGAATTTTACATTAAAGACATTATTTAGTTATTATTTCACAACGTTATATATTATAAAAATTATAAAAATGCTAGGCTCGCGAGCCAGCTTGAGCTCTCCAAGTGAAGCTCAAGATTGGGCTCGTTTATTAGACATGCTTACTTTTAGGATTGAGCTCGGGCTCGTTTTGGCTCGGCTTGGTTGTTGGCTCGATCGAGCCTTTTCACGAGCCGGTCTCAAGTAGCTCGCGAGCGGCTCGGCCCGTTTGCACCCCTACTTGCTACCAACTTAGTGTTGGTGTTATTTTAACATTCATACGTTAATACTCATATATATTTGATTTATAGTTAATAATTTTGCTCTAATCTATATGATAAGACTTGGAAAGTCATAAAAAGATAGTAAAAACCTTTAATGAACATATTATTGAACATTCAGGAACACAATTGAACAAAAATTGCCTTTGTTCGTGTTCATGAACGAAAGTAAGCCCTTGTTCATGTTTGCTTATTTATCAAACAAACAAACGAACATAAACAAACTTCCCGCCGAACGGTTTGCTGAACGTTCGGTTTGTTTACTATTCCAACATAATATTTAGGGCTTTATATAATGGTGTATTGCTGATTCTTTGATTCTTGTTTGTTATTTGAATACATAGGTGCCAAAGGGACATGTGTGGATTCAAGGAGATAACATTTATGCATCTAATGATTCCAGGAATTTTGGTCCAATTCCTTATGGACTTATTCAAGGCAAAGTTCGGTGTCGGGTGAGTGACTAGTTTCATCGCTTTTGTGTTTCTTGATATGGATATGATCAATATTCGGGCCGTGTTATGTGTTAATAGCTGGTTGTGCAGTTGCATGTGATTTGACTACAGGTGTGGCCACTGGACGGTTTTGGATCGTTATGACATCAAAATTGGCAGGATTTTTTGAGATATTAAGCATACCTTGGGAGTTCTAAAAGGTATTACTTCTGTGCATCATGATTTTTAAGATATGTTAAGCACTAGATGGAATATAAGAACCTGAATAATCAACATTTTAAGATGCTGTATATTTGAATAAGAAATTGTTGATGATGGTTGATAGATCTTCCAATCTTTCTAACTACAGTTGTTTAGCATTTTTCTTCTAAAGTTCATGATCATAATATCAGAATATAACTGGCACAAGAACTGTATTCTGGCTGGTACGGTTAGGTCCTCGAGTTTGGTCTCAATGTATGTGATTCGTGTGAATATGATCGCTGGAGAACATAGTCTGAGAACTTCATATAGAAGTATCCGCGCTCATCAATTTGCATTGATAGCATCACACCATCTTTTCCATGATTTTGCTTTGAATTGGCCTATACTCGATTGTCCATTTTTTTCATATTGTTCATTTGGGTAGTTAAAACCTACAGCATTGAACTATTCTTTTTTGTTCTGGGATTCATAGGGGTGAGCGTGAGTCGCTTGGTTATGCCTAATTGGTTAGGACCAAACATATAACTCGTGTTTCGAGTTATTGGTTAGGGCCGAACTTATAACCTTTAGCTTTTTGGATGTTCAAAAAGGAATGATTGGCCTACTTTGGTTAATTGACTTCGTCCATTCAGGCCCGTCCACTGTATTTAACGAGCTACATGATACTGTTTGTAGGGTGTCAATTCAATCGGGTTGATGCGCTGAAAGGCTAATGCGACTAGGGTTGTTTCATAGTTGCATCAGGCCAACACAATTAACAACTAAGATCAAGAAACGTACATAACGCTTTACACAATATTACATTATCCGGTATGCACACTACAAATTCACTTAATACGACAATCGACTGTATTTTCACTTAATACACCATTCAACTTCTTAGTTCTGTATACAACCATAAATGCCACCAGCACATCACCTTGTAACGCCAAAAATCACAGCGAGTGTTCCAATAATAGCCTGCATCGCAAAATGACGTATTTCAAATGTTCGTCTTGCTGCTAATCAAGGCTAAAAAAAGCGTGCTTTAAGAAACATTGTCCGCATAAAACTGGGTTTTCATAAACTGTGCAACCACCAAAGCAAGTCAGTCGCTTTGAGATTTGTGTCATTCGGTTTTGACAGTATGTAGGTTTATCTGGACGTGGAACCGGTCATGTAAACCAAGCATGTTGTTTAGCCTTCTTTATTTATATTTTCATTTTGAAATATGTTATCATGTTTAATTGTTTTATGTATTATATTCATGGATCATCTTTATTATTTTTAAATTTTAATTCAAACAAAAGATTTTAAAAAGATTAATAAAAGTCGGGTCGATATTTGTAGTTTAAAAAACAGTACTTAGCAAAAACCGACCGAACCAAGCAGCAAACACCTCTACTAAAAAATGAGAAATCTTACAGCAATTAGGCACGCAACGTATCCAGGTTTCTCCCTGGCATCATATCGAGCACATAGTAGAATGAATGCTCCAAGATATCAAGGGATTGCAGCTAAGAAGAAACCGATAATGAACCTACAGGGACAAAAAAAAAATAGCAACATTAAGACCTTTGTTAAAATAAGTTTTTATTAATAAAAGGGATCACAAAATTTTGAATTAAAAAGATGTATACCGAGACTACTAAACAACCCTACTACTTGTATAGTTGTATCTACTAATATAAACCGAAATCTTTAGCAAGAATGAATAAATAGTTGACTTTATTTAATGTAACAGGGAGATTATAACTTACAGGAACCATCCAATACCGATACCGCAACAAGGAAGGCGAGGTTCATGTTCTCTCACAGGTGTTCCTTCAGCAACAGCATAACCTACAACACATCATAAACAATGTTATAAAAAAAGTTTAACATATCTTCAATATTATTTTGGTATATTGGTTTTTATGAATCCCAAACTATTGCCGTTTGGTCGTTGCCGGTCCCAATTAACGAATTGGCTGCTAACGGTCCCAACTAACAACGTTAGGATTCTATTAGTTGCGGACGGTCAAGAACAAATATGTTAAAAATTGAGACAGTTAGCAGCCAATTCGTTAGTTGAGACCGACAACGATCAAAATACAATAGTTGGGATTAAGAAAAACCAATATACCTGTCACTTTAATTGAGATTTTGTGCAACTTTTATCCAAAATGCTATCCATCAACAACAATCTTCATTTTGTAACTCAAAAAATTAAATTAATTATTATTAAGACCCACAATTCTAATTATGAGTGGGAGATCACAATGATCCATATTTAAAATGGTAAGTTTATTCAATTTAAACTCTACATGATACCTTTTTTTTATTATTTAACGACAAACTAACATACTCCTAAATACTCATATAATTTATTTATACCCGGGACGCCTTAACCATAAGGGTTAACCGGAGGTCCACCGGGTTCTCCTGGAGGCGGAGCAGGCTGAGGGAAACCGGTTACCGGCTGAGGAGGGTAGTTGTGACCGCCTTGGAAAGTACCATACGCATGAGTCGGTGGCGGTGGTGCTGACGGTTGCTTGCTATATTTTTCAGGTTCACTCGTGACAAAAGTACAAAACAAAAAGAGTTTTAGAAAAACACACAAGTTTTTTCTAGGATTTTAGATTTGTGTAGAACATGAAAATGGATCGTGATGATTTTGTTTATGTTCAGAGAATTTATGTGTGTCAATTATTTGACGTGGACGCGTGGATAGTGTTATGAGAGGACCACCTAGCATTGATTATTATTATTATTATTATTGTAAATTAATAAATGTTACTCCGTATTAGTAAGTTTTAGTTGGTCATATTTATATGGTAGTAATTAAATAATATTATAATAATTATTAGATAATTTATATATATATTAAAACAGTTGAGTTTTATTAAACAAACTCTATTGTTTCCATATATAACAATCACTTCTATAATTTTCTTAACAAATAAATAATTCAAAAATTAATTAAATTAATCAATAACCCACAATTAATTCACATACTAAGATATTTAAATTATCTATAAACTAACTTTTAGCTAAAACCGACAATTTTAATATTCAAATTTAAATTTCAAACCGAAACGAACACAATGAATGTTCAATTTTAATATTCAAATTTAGACCAAAAATAACAACATAATTAATTCATATCCTGACTAAATGTATTTACTCTAAATCTAAATCATCTATAAATAAAAACCGTGTAATAACTATTGTCAAACCCTTAAATATTAGATATCCAATTTTTTAAAATTTTAAATTTCCACTACTTATTTGACCTCATCTTATACTTCGAAAACCATTTCAACAATCATTTCTATAAATTCGGTATTCCATATTCATTTGTTTATATCATCATTTTCACTCTTCTAAAGCTGCTATAACTTATAACTACGACTTTGTATTCAAATTTATATCGTTTGTTATTGTTTGTAAGTGAAATTCTCATATTAATTTAATTATGTTGTCCTTATTTGGTCTTTTGGTTGTTATGCAGGCAGGTTAGCTTGAGAATTGGATGTATGCAAACTGGTTAAATGAATTCATGTTAAAATTTTTGTATTGTCAGTTCTACTTAAATATATTTCTTTTGTTCTTATTGTTGGCGTACCTTGAATGAAACTTAATTATTTGAATTGTTGGTATTATTTGAAATTTATCTTATATGTTGCACACATCTTGCTGCTACTTAGGTAGGTCGGATCATTAAGTTTGAGGACCATTCGGAGACTAGCTCGAGCCATGGTAGGACCTGGTCACCAAATGCGTGTTCTGATTGATGTAAGATTTCTTGAAATTCATTTTTACAGTTTTATTTTTATATGTTGAGAGCTCTCTCTATTCATATTTACAGTTTAATAACCATTTGGAGACTAACTCTAGCCATGGTAGGACTAGGTCACCAAAGTTCAATAGACATGTTGAAGGTTTCGAGATATGCGAAAATATTGTTGATTTATTTCCTTCGAAATTATTATGTTACTTATCCCGATTACATCCATTGATAATTCTTACTAATTTTTTAAATAGTTCAGTGTATCTAACATTAATTTATTTTTAGTAATTTCAATTTATGGCCACCCAACTTGGTAGATTGGCTAATTGCATGGAAAAAGTATTTGATGGAGATTAGGTTGATTATGTTTGTTCTGGTCATTACGAATGTATTTTAGTTGTTAATTTTCTATCATTTTTATTTTATGTAGCTTAGACAATTCATGTAAAGTAATTCATTTTTATATGAATGACAATCTTTATTTTCTGGGTTAAAACTTTCGAATCTTATCTTGAAAGTTTTAACAATTAGTTATTGGAACTTCCAAAAATAAATGGAACGTTTTTTTTATAATAATATTTACAGTTATTTATTTCTGTTTTTAAAATTCAAAGTTGACTACTATTGTAACAATCTTTTGTAGTTTTTAGTAGTATTCAGTCTCAACTAACTTTCCATCTTTTATATTTAACCAAATTTTAATTTGCATAAATAAGAAATTTAATGTACCTGGAAATTTTAAATAATTTGCTTTTGATTATACTCGAAAGTTAATAAGTTTTGTATTAAAAAATCATTAATTTATTTAACCAATTTGATAAGTGGTGTATTACATATTTCAAATTTACATTTTAAAAATCTTAGATATTTACTATAATTGCTTATTTATTTTAAATATTCATCATCTTTAATTTTAATGATACATTTCAATCATTTATATATTAATTTATTTTTGTTTTTAAGAACCGAATTTGATCACTCTTTTTTATTTTTAATATTCTTCGATCTCAATAAACTTTACATCTTTTATATTTGATAAATTTTTATTAGGCATAAATGTCAAGAATTACCGATTCGTTTAAATTGTTCCGGCCAAATTAAAAAATAAACTAATAAACTAAATAGAAAATAAAAACTTTTCATCTTTTATATTTGACCAATTTTTAAATAGGCACAAATGTCAAGATTAATGTATAAAATTGCAAAAAGAATTATCTAATGAATTTATTGTTAAATAAGGTAATGATGCTAAAGTGTTGACAATAATTTCGTGATAATTAAAAAAATTAATAGTATATTGTTTAGTTATTGAATTTTCAAGAAAAATGTAAAGTTTTTAAAAATAATATTTACATTTATTTATTTCTGTTTTTACAAAACCGAAATTGACGACTTTTGCAACAATCTTTTGTAGTTCTTAATAGTATGCAATGTCATCAAACTTTCCGTCTTTTACATTTAACCAATTTTTAATTACGCATAAATGTCAAGATTAATGTATATAGTTGAAAAAATAATTATATAATAAAATTGATTTTAAATAAAGTAAAGATGTTAAAGAGTTTGAAACATAATTTACTGCAGATTGCAATCACTTAATTAGATTTTAATTAAGGAATGACCTCTATGTAATAAATTTAAAATTAATCGGCTTAATTTTAATTATCTATATATTATTTTAATTATACTTAAGTAGTGAAATTAGTAGAATAAAAATTTATTACTTCGATTTAACTTAATACATTTAACTAAAAAGTCTTTGAATCGAAATAAAAAAAAGTTTAATTACAAAATAATTTATAATAAAATATACCTTTATTTATTTATTAATGTTGAAATGAAACTCATAATACCTTAAGACTTTAATTAGGTTGCTATGGTTTATTTTCTTTTTTAAAATTGTGAAGTAAAATGATTTTTTTTTGTGAAATGTCGAAAAAGTTGATAATGGGCTAATATGATTATAGCATGTTCATGTCTTCGTTTGGTTTTTTTAATTTAGGTGTATAGTAATTTTGTGTAAGTATTAACTTTTTATGTACACAAGTTAAACGCTTAATATTTTGGTTACAAACTTATTTTAACTATTTGTGTTGGTTTAAAATGTTAGTTATGAAATTATGGTTGTTTATATGTTTTCAACCCATGTCTAACATGGGCCACTATTCTAGAAATATATTGCTAGGTTATATACTTTTACATAAATGAATTTTTGATCATTTAAGTCGATTCAAGTTAGCCGGTAGTCTACATATCCAGTAGAGTAAGTTGTGTTATTGTTGTTTCCTATGTAATATCTTTAATTTCCATGTCTTTAATATTTTTATAAACACCAAATATAAATAACCTATAACTGTCACTAAAGTTAATAGTATTTGGTTTCCCAGTTTTCTAATTTTTCTGTTTTATGTATTACAATCATTCATTAAGTCAGCAAAATTGAAACATCATGCTCTATAAAATTCTGTTTTTATATTTATGTTGTTCATCGTTTTCATATTATATTATATTATATTATATTATATTATATTATATTATATTATATTATATTATATTATATTATATTATATTATATTATATTATATTATATTATATTATATTATATTATAGTTTTGTTCAAATTAAAGAAAACGGAATTTTTGGGGTCAATCAACGTCTTCCAATAAGAGGAGTTATTCAAACGGTTAGTCATTTTATTATTTTTTTTGTTACCCTTTAAATGTTTTTTAAGAATGCATTTTTTAAACGTGCAACTTCAATATCAAGAGAACTACTTATTAGCATTTTGAACGGTAACATTTTATTTTAAACGTGTTAATACCCTATATTGTATTAATATAATTTTTTTTATTAACTAAAATATAGTAAATAAAAATTAATATGTTATTAACTATAAATTAGGCACTTGTAACAGAAACTTATAAACGATTTTTAATATATTTATTATTAACTACATTATACATTTTTGATAAACAAAGTTTTAATAACACTGAATGTATATTTACACATTTCTTTTTTCTATTAATATGTTATTAACTATAAATTAGGCACTTGTAACAGAAACTTATATTTGATAAATTTTTATTAGGCATAAATGTCAAGAATTACCGATTCGTTTAAATTGTTCCGGCCAAATTAAAAAATAAACTAATAAACTAAATAGAAAATAAAAACTTTTCATCTTTTATATTTGACCAATTTTTAAATAGGCACAAATGTCAAGATTAATGTAAATAACCTAATATTTTTATAAACACCAAATATAAATAACCTATAACTGTCACTAAAGTTAATAGTATTTGGTTTCCCAGTTTTCTAATTTTTCTGTTTTATGTATTACAATCATTCATTAAGTCAGCAAAATTGAAACATCATGCTCTATAAAATCTGTTTTTATATTTATGTTGTTCATCGTTTTCATATTATATTATATTATATTATATTATATTATATTATATTATATTATATTATATTATATTATATTATATTATATTATAGTTTTGTTCAAATTAAAGAAAACGGAATTTTTGGGGTCAATCAACGTCTTCCAATAAGAGGAGTTATTCAAACGGTTAGTCATTTTATTATTTTTTTTGTTACCCTTTAAATGTTTTTTAAGAATGCATTTTTTAAACGTGCAACTTCAATATCAAGAGAACTACTTATTAGCATTTTGAACGGTAACATTTTATTTTAAACGTGTTAATACCCTATATTGTATTAATATAATTTTTTTTATTAACTAAAATATAGTAAATAAAAATTAATATGTTATTAACTATAAATTAGGCACTTGTAACAGAAACTTATAAACGATTTTTAATATATTTATTATTAACTACATTATACATTTTTGATAAACAAAGTTTTAATAACACTGAATGTATATTTACACATTTCTTTTTTCTATTTTCTTTTTTAAAAATGATACGAAACATAATTTTCAGTTATCCAATACTATTTTATTTTCTTAAAAACCAATTAAAACATGTGTTTTAATTAAGATGTGTATACGAATCAATTTATGTTAATTAGAGGCACAAAGATATTTCTCCATTATTTTTTTACTTATATTTGGTTTACTCAATTTATATTGTTTCCAAACTTAGCAACAAAATTCACAAATTTAGTTGTGGTCTATATAAAAAAATAGTTTTTTGGTTTTTAAGTAAGATCATACCAATTATTTTTTTATATTTTAATTTGAACTAAAACTTTCATACACATTATGCTAAATAAAATAAAAAGACCGAAATTATTTTGACTCATAGATTGGTTTTAAAAGTCGGTGTGCCAATAATGTTACTAAGCAATATGGATCAGAATAACGGTTTGTGTAATGAAACTAAATTGCGAGTAATTAATTTGGGTAGGCGTTTTGTTGAAGTAAAGTTATTTCAGGTACTAATACTGGTTATCGCACTTATATAATTCGTTGTGGTCTAACACCTTCATGTAAGAGACTTTCATTTAAATTGAAGAGAACATAGTTTTTTCCAGTTGTAGTCTGTTTTGCAATGAACATTAACAAAAGTCAAGGTCAATCTCTAGCAAAAGTTGACATATATCTCAAAGACCCGATGTTTACACATAAACAACTCTATGTAGCTTTATCAAGAGCGAATGGTGGTGTTAAAATTCTTATATTAAACAAGGAAGACAAAGTTACAAATAAAGAATAAATATGGTTTATAAGGAAGTCTTTTTTGTAGCTTATAAATTTTACATTTTTAACCTTTGATTATGTTTTCATAGATTGTAATTTGAATGTTATTTGGGTTTATCTTTGTGTTTCACAATCATTTGTTTTCGTACCAATATCATTTACAACTTTAAGTATATTGTCGTCCCGAATAACATATAACAAATTATGTTGTCCTTTCAAATGACATGTGTTTATTCGAAAATATCTATATTTCCACTCGTGTCATACACGGGTTAATAACCTAGTTTAAAATATAAATGAAGAGTTAAATATTAAAGTTACCATAACCGAAATAAAAGTCTTTTACTAGACAGTCTAGTGGTATGATGTTTGTCTTTTAAAAAGTAAGGTGGTGAGTGTGAGCGGACTCACGTAGTGGTTTTTAAAAAAATTTTAGAGACAGTATATTAATTTTTTTCATAGACCCTATATTAATTAATAGATGGAACTCATACCGTTAATGTTAACCATGGTGTGATGGTAAATCCCTTCTTTTGCAACTGATAAGTCACATGTTCTAGATTACATGTGAGTTTTTGAGAGTTAAGGTTAAATATGTAAACATATAAATCCTTTTAACCACATAGTGTAGATCAAAACCTTATTAAGGTAGTTTATGCATCAGTATGAAACAATAAAAGAATACATTTTACTCCTTGAAAAAGCTATTTGGTTGCTATAATGGTCAGACACAAAACAACAATTTTATTAAACAAACAAATCTTGATTGCCATTATCGAAAATAGACACTAAATCTTACTAATTAATAACCTTGAATATTTCCTCTATAGATGCTAAACTAAATTGTTGCGGTAATATAAACCTAAGAACTTGGAAATTAGAAGAGAGATTGCTTATACGTACATGTAGGTAAGTCAAACAGTTATCACAACAAAGTACTTTAATGAGACCTCTCCTCCCCCCAACCCGAACGACCGATCAAGAAAATCAGACATCGAAAATTAATGGGACCCCATTGAACAAAAAATCTTGGGTCCGTCACTGGTGGTGAGTTTAAATCCTTACAAGTATAAAGTTAGAGGAATTTTAGGTGGAAAATTTTGATGTTCAAAAAAATAAATGAATTAATGAACAAATGTTTTATATAGATGGAAAGGGTAGTTTGTCGAGGAACTATCATAAACCTTTATCTTTATTAGTCAACAGCCATATACATATATTTGATTTTGTTTTTAGATTATAGTGTTCTTTAAATAGATCAAGACTTATAGCTCGCTTGAAAGTTGAAATACAAAACAACATGAGCTCGTTCGTTGGTTTGCTCTAGCCAAATAGAGCATTAAAAAGGTCCAACTTTCATGGGTAAATATGTTCAGCTATATATACTTTTTGGTTATTATATCCAAGAGATTTATTAAGTATTATTTTTTGTTTGTTATATTCGCCCATATATACAAGAAATTTATTTTTTTCAAAAGTATAGAATTTGGTTCAAGCTATACCAGAGCTTCAAGCCGATTCAGTTTTAGCTTGGTTAAGAGTTTCCGAGTTGGCTCAAGCTACTATGGGCTTGGCTTGGCTTGGCTCAGTGCTCGTTAAACAGGTGGTCCTTGAGATGTTAACCTTAGGACTTCTTTGTTAAAATATACTGTTGTTTCAAATTAATATCAAAGATACTATTTTCTAGTTGTTGGTATTATTTTTTCATAAACACTCAAAAACAGTTTCAATTTCTAGTTGCTAAGCTATCTTGGGCTTGGACATTAAGCTGGAGTTTATTGGCTTGTATATTGGGCTGAGGTATATTGGTTTTGGATATTGGGCTGGCTGATGTAGACATACTCGTTAGTGTGTCTGTGTTTTTAAAGAAAGAGAGGAAGTGTGTTTTAAAAGAATAGCGAATGAGCGAGTGGTGGAGTGTTAAGGAAGAGACTTGATGTTTCATGTGACCCAGGTTCGATTCATGCCTATAAAATTTAGTTACAGAGGCACCAGAGTGATGATGGAAAACTAGGCGAGTAGGTGGCTTTCGGGAGTGTTCACGGTCGTTGGCCTTAGGTGAGGGTTATTCCCGGATTGAAAGACGAATGTATTCTGATGCGGTGAATTTAGCTTGTTTCCCATTTGAAGGATTCGTTGGCCATTCAAAAAAAAAATCTTCTCAAAAACCCGTCACTTTACAAAGTTCAGTTACAAAAATGACTAAAAATAGAGTATTTTTTTCACCAAGTGTTACTGCAAGCCAACTTTGAACAAAGGTTTATATTACACTGATGTTAATACAAGTTCTAACCACTTCGTTTGACTTCTATGTTGTGAGACTTTCGCAACAAACCAATTCATGTCCAAAATGGAGCTAAGGTTAATGAGATATCGATGCTTGAAGTTAGATACATAAAATGTGAATGTTAAACAAGAAAACTAAGAAACAAATGGAAACTTGTCTCATATTGGTGGAGAGACAAAACCGTGAGAGGTTTATAAAGAGGAACATTTCTTACATGCATAAATTTGACCCTAAAGGCAGGTGCATGAGGACTGATGACGTTATAAGTTGCGTTTGATGACGATCTTCATGCAATGAAGATGTTCAATGTCATTTATTTATTGATTGTTCAACTATTGACAAAACTATTTTGACTCAAGTTTTAATATAAATTCTTATCATCATCTTCAAGGTAAACCTTCGGCTGCTAGAGTCATCCTTAACAATACAAACTGTTCCGGTTACCCCGGAAAACAAGCAAGTTCTTTTGGGAAGCTCAAAATTTATTTGATAGGAGATATTTGTGAAAGGAGGCAATAACAAAATGCTTGGGTCATAATTAGGGCAGACTTAAAGCATGTACGGGCTAGGCAATCGTGCAAGGCCCATAAGTTTTAAATTTCTTTAAATATATTTTATATATTATACGAGTTTTTAATTTCTTTTAAAATTATACTAGGCCCATTTTAATAGCTCGTGCAAGGCCTACAAAGACTATCAAGCTTTTGGAGACGGCTCTAGTCATAATGAATTGTGATGGCCATGTGATTGTGATAGTGGTCCTCAATGGTGACAGAAAACATAGAGACCACTCTCTTTGCTCGATACCATGTTTGATACTTTGATTGTAAAAGCTTAGTCGTTGTATTCCCCACTCTAAAATCTAAATATATTAAATTATTAATAGTACACTTCACTTATCTCTATATTATACAATGTAAAATCATAAAATACCTATATAACGACACTAAATACTATCAATGGTCTTGCCTACTTAACAATCGAACTATATGCGTGACAATCGTGTATATCCATCTCTAAACGCATATGTTCCACATAATTCATGTAATGTATTTTTAGTACCATTTATGAAACTAGTCGTTTAAAAAAAATGAACTTAAGTATTTTTAAAACGGATTTGAGAAGATAGATTTATTATGGTTTGTATTAACACATGACCATATATTATTATGATATAATTATAAAGAATAACAATTTGGTTTTGTGATTTTCTTAATGAATCATATGTACCAAATCCTACCAACTTATTTAAAATAGCAAATATAATATCATAGTTTAATGGGAATAAAAGAATAAAAGTTGTAAAGCAAATCCAAAAAGGCTTGCCGACATGTGAAGCACCAAAATCCCGCTACGTCATAACATGTTGAATTATGCATTTGGGACCCAAACCTTTTTGTGGTTAAGATAAGATATTTGTCACAATCTATTAATTTAATTAATCAAAAAATAGTGTTCACATACGTTGATTCATTGAACATAACAGTAAATGTTGAACATAAGATTAAGTAAGACTAAGAAACTTATTAATTGTCTAGCATGAGAACCAGTGGCGAAGCTTTGACAAGTTTGTCGGGGGAGGGGGGCTCAAAATTTCGGCCAAAAACGGGTAAATTTACACTATTTATACAAATTTTTGGCCGAATATAAGAAAAAATACACTACTAAAGCGGAAAAACGGGGGGGGGGGGGGGCACCCTTGGCCCTAGTGAAGCTGCGCCCCTGAT